>NW_010328825.1:0-615 GCF_000700745.2 Antrostomus carolinensis
GTGTGCAAGGCGTGTGCGAGGCACAAGAGCCATGTGATGCGTGTGCGAGGCGTGTGCAAGACACCTGACACGCGTGTGCAAGGCATGTGCGAGGCACAAGAGCCGTGTGACGCGTGCAAGGTGTGTGCAAGGCACCTGACACGCGTGTGCAAGGCGTGTGCGAGGCACAAGAGCCGTGTAACATGTGTGAGGCGTGTGCAAGGCACCTGACACGCGTGTGCAAGGCGTGTGCGAGGCACAAGAGCCGTGTAACATGTGTGAGGCGTGTGCAAGGCACCTGACACGCGTGTGCAAGGCGTGTGCGAGGCACAAGAGCCGTGTAACATGTGTGAGGCGTGTGCAAGGCACCTGACACGCGTGTGCAAGGCGTGTGCGAGGCACAAGAGCCGTGTAACATGTGTGAGGCGTGTGCAAGGCACCTGACACGCGTGTGCAAGGCGTGTGCGAGGCACAAGAGCCGTGTAACGTGTGAGGCGTGTGCGAGGCGTGTGCGATGCGTGTGCACCTCCCCCCCCCCCCCCCGCGTGTCCGTGCACCCCGGGTGGGGGAGGGGCGCTCTCACCACGCAGCTCCGAGTTCCCACGATCGTTTATTGCACCCAAAAGTGACCCCCCC
>NW_010328826.1:0-5834 GCF_000700745.2 Antrostomus carolinensis
CTGTCACTGGGCACCACCGAAAAGAGCCCACTTATCACTATACAAATTTCAGGTGCCAGAATCACAGAATGCTGCAATGCAGTCACTTTGGGAGGTATGCAACAATAATATGACTGCATATGTAACTACTCATGTTCAAGCGCAAGGAGAAGGGGCAATGGGCAAAAACTGGAACACCAGAAGTTCCACACAAACTTAAGGAAAAACCTCTTTACTTTGAAGGTGATGGAGCACTGGGACAGGCTGCCCAGAGAGGCTGTGGAGTCTCCATCTCTGGAGATGTTCAAAACCCACCTGGACGCTTTCCTGTGTAACCTGCTGTAGGGAACCTGCTTTGGCAGGGGGGTTGGACTGGATGATCTCCTGAGGCCCTTCCAACCCCCACCATTCTGTGATTCTGTGAAGTACTAGATGCATCACCTTTTTTCAGCCAGTAGTCTGCCAGAAAGTGTCACAGGAGGGCAAGAGGAGGGACAATTAATTATGTGCCTTCTTTAACAATCAACTTTTTAAGACCACTGTAATGTTTTCTTGTGCTTCCGTAAGTCCTGGGAAAGAGACTCAAAAGATACCTTTGGGGTATGCCTAATGAAGGCAACCATGTCACAGAATTCCTTATGCAAATTCATCTAATTTGAGAGCAGTTCAGAAAAGTGAATAATAAGCAAACTATCTGCTTCAAATTCATTGCTTCAGAGCTGACTACAGGTTAAATCCCTGCAGAAGTTCTTACTCGGAATATTCATTCCACCACATATATAAATACAACTGTCAGTCTAGTTTACCTTGATAGATATTGACACAAACTAAATCAAAGAGCAGTGGTAAAGGAACAATCACTAAGCTGGTAAAAGTCTTTGAACATTTTCTGTAGCACAAACACTAAGCTACATACCTTCTATTTTATTTTCATACTTGACTGCCCCACTTGAATATGCATTTATGGATGTTCCTCCTTTGAGGTTCTTTAAAAAATATCCCCTTTCTGCACTTATTTCAAATAAAAGGTTCTATCAGAAAAAAATAATAGGTAATGCCTTACTCTGTAAATCCTTTCCACTTCAAGTAGTATTCCACCTTTCCATTTACAACACGTCTGTCCAGGACTTTCTCCACAACAAATTCTTCAGGCTCTGCCTCTTCAACTTTTTTACCTTTGCCATTCTGTTTCTTTCCCATTTTGTGCTACAAAAGAAATTCAGAATTACATTATTCATTTTTTTGCTTTACACAGTTACTTCACTGGCCAAATCCAACTTTGCTCAGTAAACAGTAAAGAATCATGTACTTATTCACACTAAAGCCAGGAGCTCAGACTCCTTTTACGTTAGTGCATGTGGTCAGGTAACCTGAGCAAGACATGTTAAATGTTTTAGGGTTTTTTGCCTTTTTTTTTTTTCAGTTGCTTAATGAAGATACCAAACACTATTTTTTAAAAAGGTTAAATATATTTGTCCATACACTCAGTGCCTCCACTGCCCTTATAAATTTAATTCTCAGAGTGCTACATGCTCAAAAATTTATGAAGCTTCTAAAAGTTAACTCTATGCCTGTGAAAAGGCAGAGGGCAAGAAATAGCACAAGGCAGAAGAAAAGTAACAAGGGAACTGTGAAAATGCATAAAATAGAAAAGGGATGCTACTCAAAAACCAGTGTGTACTACCTTTTCCAAAAAAAGGAGAAGCTGATGGGAGCAAATTTTACGATATATTGCTACAATAAGCAAAATACTCAACAATAACCTGTAACTATGGAACAGGATGCATGCTAGGAGCATTCCGTTACTGCAGTCCCCTCTCATTCTTAGCCACGCACCAACGTAGCTTACATTCAAACAGATGTCACAAAGGTGCAAAACTTTAAGACAGCTACACTTAAGTACAGCACTTAACACATAAATGAAATTTTGCTAACTTAAAAAACTTTGTAAGCATTTTAAGTTTACATTTGATACTTCAAATAATATTCTTCAAGTTCTTAAAATAAATATTACATCCACATCATCCTCAAGGCATTCCCAGTTTAATAAGGCACAATTATATAGTAATAGAAGGACACATTTCAGAATTTCCTTGTTGCAATCTTAAAAATGTTGGAACAAGCTTATCATGTTGTATCACATTTCTGGAGCACTCGCAGACCAAAAGCAGTTTGCTTGCCATTTTGGACTGCACCTTATAAGGAATTGTTAAAGTGGCAGCAATAATGGGAGCAGTATTAAGCTCATAAAGCATGGAGCTGTGCAGCACTCTAAATCAATGTGGACAGAACTAACTCCTCACCAATGCACTTCCTATGGAACAGAAAATGACAAGCAAAAATCAGAGAGCACATCTATTTGCTTGATGGCCTTTGTTCTAGTCCTCTCTAGAATTAGTGGGGGTTAATTTGAGAATACTGCGAAGCAATTTTGAAACTGCCAAATTTTTAAACTTTTTAGAATTTTCTCTTGATGTGTTGAAAGGTAAAAAAATGTACGTTAGACACAAGAAAAACCGTCTCCTTTTTGTAAACTGAAGATCTGAAGCCAATTCTTTCTTTGCAAAGCCCTGTCTTTATGCCCCTTATTTTTCATAATTAATTTTTCCCTCCCTCCCCAAAACAGCTTTACTCTAGCTAGCAACCCATAAATAGAAGGTGCAAACAATGAAGACCAGGAAAAGTTTCAAGTTTCTCTTTCAAACAGCAAGTTTCTGCATATAATTGCATCTCATGTGACATTTGTTTTGATTTCAAAGCATAGCAGGGATTATCTAAAACAGAGCATGTATTTCCAATTAGATTTTAACTGCCTGCATATCCCAGGTGTATTTTGACCACAGCATTCATGTCTGAAAAGCGTCAACTTAAGCACACTGGCTTTTTTTGCCTCCACTGGAAAAATAATGTCAGACTGAAATTGAAGGAAAATAAAAACATGAAGATGTCCAACACTTCTAAGAAAGCAGCTTCTTTCCAGAAATGGAAGTGTGAAAAAGAGAAAGGGGTAGAGATGAGGAAAACAAACAAACAAAAAAAAGCAGCATGGGGAAAAAAAAAAAAAGACACAGACTCACTATACCATAGTAATAACATTGTAATTACTGGTGATGAGGCAAGCAGGCTACAAGTGGGGAACATCTCCATCTGTGTTCTCCGTTGGACTAAAATTCTTTGATTCAATGGAAGACTGTTTTCTGGTACTCTTTTCGGCTTCACTAATTCTTGTCACTTAAAGATAAATGTTTTGGATTTCTGTATCAAAGCAACAATATATTTTTTTACTTTCTAAGACTTAAATATCTATATAAACTTCCACAGAAGAAAATGAGTCATGGGGGTCTGTATATTTTTTCCTTGAAGCGCAGTAAGAAATAACAACATCGAGAGTATGTTGCCTTTTGTTTTAGAGACTTAATTAGCTCTTGGGTGCATCAGCACTGCTTTACAAACTCTTGAGCCTTTCCAACCTATCGAAATAATACTTGATTGCAGACCCTGCAGAAATACTGAACATTTGTTAAAAACCTGTACATTCTGAAATTACACAAGCTAATGTAAATCTCTGCCCACAAGTAAATGCAGTACCTGACTGAAATTAAAGGGTACTAAATGCCCACTACCCCCCTGAACCTCCCTTCTCTGGGGTTGCATGTTATAAGCTGTAACTTGGGTGTCTGATCACTGAACGCTCCTTTCCCTTTCTGCATTCTGAAGTCACATATGACAGATGCAGATGCTCTCCAGCGGACAATCACTCTTTCTTTGAGGGGCGAGATTAAAACACCGATGTGACACTGTAGTGAAGGGTTTTAACATACAAGAGGTAACAAAATTGGAATTACAGTTCCAGAGCTACGTTATGCCTTAATACATTTAGGTTTTCCATGCAAATACATAATGAAGCAGAATTAGTTATGGTTCCCATGGGAACCATAACTGATTTTCCTGACCTGTGCAGCAAAATTCTCAACAACATTGAAAGATTAAAAATACTGCATTCACAGATTCTTTCTTCTCCCTGAGGCACCCCCTTTCCAGGCTGTCTAACTCCTTCCTTTCTCAAATTAGGGAAAAGTAGGCAATCAATTACTAACAGAAAGTTCAGACATTCACCTTGGTGAAATCTTTTAAAATAGTTATTGTGCAATATAAAGGAAGAACAGGACTTCTGAGTGCATTATAAATCAGTTGTTCTGCTATCCAAATTTTGAATTGTACATGCGTATGTTTGCTTACTTCCCTGCCTCAACCTCAGATGCACCTCATGCTCTACCTTTTCAGTTCTCTCTTTCACTAAACTATGCATCAACTATTAGTTGAATGGTAACCAGCAACCAACTGCCCTTAGAAGACTATATTTTAATGTCAAACAAAGCTTTACAGGTCTTGAGATCCATGAATGCATCATTAAAAGGGTCCAGGAGGGGCTGACATCTGATAACCTCTGCTCCTATGAAATTCAAAGAAACTGTTATTCATTAAAAATAATTTCAACGGGCATCTTAACTATGCCACATCATTTCCCAATAAGGTTATTTTTCATCTGTAAAGGCTGCCTTTTTTTCAGGCTTTCCCCAAACACACTGGGAGAAATTAAATGGATACATGATTTGGATTTTATGTATATCGTGAATGACACTGTGTGCTGAAAGGAGGCTAAAAAATCTTTAGTGTTTTCTACTGTAGGACAGATGAAATAGTGCAGAATCCTTTCACATCTTTTTTTAACAAGTCTTTTTAGAAATAGCAGATTTATTAAAGCCAAAGTCAATGTCCTTTCTAGTAGCCTTACTTTCTGGATCTGAAATTTTGGTCAGAATAATGCTGGGGAGGGGAGATGTGGATGTATCTTTTAAATGGAGATGCCAAGTTATAAGTTTGAAGAAAAATATGTTGATTAAGTCCTTATATACTTTAGGTGTGCATGAACTTACCAATGTAGTTTTATTGGAGGCCATTTTTATTGCAGACTTGCAGAGCTTTTACTAGAAAAATGCATGACAATTAAAAGGAAGTTTACATTACTCAGAGAAAGGCATCCCAGTACAAGCATGGTCCTTGTTCCAACCCCCATGTATTCATTGCGTATAACATTTCTAATACGGATTAAATCCAGAACAAAAAGTAGGTTACTACTTTGTCCGGTATAACCCAGTAACACACCATTAAGCTAGCCAGGATAAACAATACCGACAAAGTGGTATATAGGGTTGAAAAAAAGGTTTTTCCCAGGGCCTTCTAAGGCACAGAGATACTTCTAAGGAAAAGGGGGAGGACCATCAGGGATGCTTATTTCCTTAAACCCAACAGAACAGGAGTTCAGATTTTAGCAGTTAATCAAGATATACTTAGGTATATTAACTGCAAACCTGGTGGGGAGCAGCTACATATCTGCGGTGTACTAATAAGTCACTCATTACTCTTACACCATAGTAAATGCTTATAAACAGCAAATATTTGCAACTATAACGTTGCCTTCCAATTCTCAAGTTTGCAAGAGTTCAGGTCCTAGAGCGACATTAACTCAGCTAAGCTGCGTGTGCTACATATTTAACCTATGCAAACCATGCTGAACACAATCCTTCCCCTTTCCCGTGTCGTTTCTCATGCCGGCCACCTCCTCAGGCATGTCTTGTCCCCGCCCCACCGCGAACTAGAGAACTGATAGAATTCCCCATGTGCCAGGGCCAGGTAGAAGAGAAAGTCCTTCAAGGCCAAAAAGCCTCCGGGACTCGGCAATCCCGCCGGACCCTCCCCTGAGTGGGGAGGTGGATTTGGCAGTCCCATAGGCCTCGGGGTCGGTGAAGTGAGAGAAGGGCAGGGACGAGGGCCCCGGCGCAGAGGGGCCTGTC
>NW_010328827.1:0-9428 GCF_000700745.2 Antrostomus carolinensis
GGCTTCATTCACCTCTGTACAAACACACCCCCAGCATACCTTGTGTGCTTCTACTCCTACACGTTCACCAGCTTGGATTTATAGCCACAAACCCACAGGGACAAATTCTTTAAGCCTAAATGTTGGTGCTTGTAGATACATGCTCACCTCTCCTACAAACACAAACCACCAGCTGCACAGTTAAAAATACAAATGTCTGCAGATTTGGGCTGATGGACAAAAGACTAAAAACAGTCATTTCTGATGGTCGTCTTGTTTTAATGGATTAAGTTACATGTTAGTTTGAACACAAGTGCCCAACATGGCATTTGGTTAAATCTAGGCAAGCCTGAGGCAATGGTGAAACCAGTATGATGGTGGCTTCATGCCTTCTGCATTTACAAACTGTGACAAAAACATTTCAAGTGAACTCTGATTCCTAAAAACATTTCAAGAGAACTCTGACTCCTTTCCTTGCAGAATGAGAACTACATTAAAATAACCCCCCAAAACAACAACGAAAACCCAACTGCTGGACCTTAAGTGCAGTTAATGACAAAACAAGGGGAAATGGGTTTAAGCTGAAAGAGGGGAGGTTTAGATGAGATAGTAGGAAGAAGTTCTTCACTGTGAGGGTGGTCAGACACTGGAACAGGTTGCCCAAGGAAGTTGTGGCTGCTCTTCCCTGGAAGTGTTGAAGGCCAGGTTGGATGAGGCTTTGAGCAACCTGGTCTAGTGGAAGGTGTCCCTGCTGATGGCAGAGGGGTTGGAACTGGATGAGCTTTAAGGTCCCTTCCAACCCAAACCATTCTATGATTCTGTGATTCTATGACCCTGTTGAGATTATCTAAGTTAGTTTAAGGATTCCAAGTTGGGCATTTGTGAGTGAGGAAAGCCTTTAAGTGGAGTCTTCTTGATGGCAGCACAGGCCTTATCACAAGAAAGCAATAATAGAAAGAGGGAAAAATGCCCAAATGCTGTGAAGTTTGTTCCTTTTCTGTGAGGTTTGTTCCTTTTGAAAAAATGCCCAAATGCTGTGTTGTTCCTTTTCTGTGAGGTTTGTTCCTTTTGCCCAGACGCATCCAGACTCGTCTTCTGACTTCAGTCACAAACCAACTGGGACTGTGAGCTCATTCTGGTCCTTAGGAAACGTTTGGCTGCAGTGGCTGTGACTTTGGTGTGCCTGGCAACAGGAGAGACCTGGGACAGGCCAGCTCTGGGCAGGGCATGGCTGAGGGTTGCTTGTCAACCTGTAATTAAAGTGTCTGCTTGCAACCTGCCAGGGTGGTAGTTGCAGCTTCTGTGAGCGTGGAATGTGTGGGATAGAATTAATAGTGTGAAAGTAACTTCTGAGGGAAGGGGATGCTGTAACTGCTGCTGTCTTCAGGAGTGGAAACCAACAATCAGTCCTGTTAAATTCCAGTTAAATGGAATTCTGAGCTATAAAATCCTTGTCTGTTAAAACCCTTGTCTATTAAAACCTACTTGCTTATATGTTACTTGAAGATGAAAGTCCCTTAGAATTGTAAACTTCCTCCTCATTTGCTCAAAGCCTGTTACTTAATGATGTGATTTCCTTAACCGTAGTCTAACTGCTGTCTTTTGTGGTGGTCCTCTAAGAGGCAGTTGTTTGGATTGGTCTTTACTCTGATCTTAACATGAAACATGTATTCAGAGCTGAGACTGTGGACTGTAAGCTGTGAGAATCGTTAAATCAGGTCACAGGGATTGCTGTGGATATACTCACCTTCTTCCTGGTGACCAAGCAAAAAACTGTCTGGTGTTCTTCACATGGGTTTGACCCAGACAACTCACAGATTAGGTGTAAGCCTGAGCACTTGTCCATCTTGTTCTGGTTGTTTAATTATTACACTCGGACCATTTCTTTCTTAAAACTTGTTTGATGTTCACGAGGCTACTTAACCTGCTTCACATCTGAATTGAGCACAATACCAGCTTCTGGAGGATGCTGCAAGGTTTCCTTCAGTCATCTCTGTAAAGTGCTTTCAGGTTGTGTAGTGATAGGGACAGTAGAAGGTAAAGCATCTTCTTAATCATCTTGGATCACTGCACATCATTCCTGTATTTCATGTGAGGATTTCTTTCCATGCTAACTATGCTGTCGCACTCTGAGAATATGCATCTACATTTGTTTGCTTATCTTATCACAAGTCAGCTATTTGGTAGGATTGTGAAAGTGAAATTGAACTCTAAGACCTGATTATTTTTTATTATTATTTTATTTTTCAAAACTAAAATCAGAAGAAGGCTAGAGAAGTTTCCAAGTGACATTTTTTGCTGGTGTGACAGTACCACAGCAGTCTAGCAGGAGACTGCATTTGACTCACCTTGGCTAAAAATTGAAAAAGTCTTGACCTAAGCAAATAAGAGGAAAACTGTGGAAAATGTGCTTAAGTAATTGCTGAAGGTTTTGTGTAGCGACACAAAATGCTTGAGATTATTAAGGGTATTTGTGGTATAATCACAGGCTAGAGACTAAGAACTGAAGCCAAATAAACATTTCAGCCCAGCTTTTCAGTTCCTGCGTGTAGATTTATAACAACTGATAAATTTGCTATGGGGCTGTTCAGGATCAAAGTAAATGTTGTTTATGACATTTCAGGGATGAGAGGAAAGGAACACTATGGAAGACATAATCTGCTTGTCCCATTCTTCAGTGTTTATAACATTACAGACCATGCTGGATACTTCAGTTACTTTCATTTCTAGCCCAATCTGTGGTCTGTTGCCTGGGACCTGGAGAATAAAGAAGAAAATATGACTGTGTTTATGCTGAGACTTATACATTAAAGAGATAAACGTGCAGAGGCGTAGCTATCTATTATTTTCTTTATCCTGTATAGTTCTGATTTTTCCCTGATTAATTCCAAGATGACAGTGAATAGATTTTCTTCTAATATTTATATTTTATTGCCTGTGAATAAAGCACACTACTCTTTCAGCTGGAGGGCAAGAGTTGAATATTGGAAAACAGCTAAAGTAGGGAATTAGGTCAGTTTTGCCTCATATTCTTTTTTCAAACTGTTTTAGATTTTTAATGTTTTAATAGCACTTAGTAGAAATTAATTTATTGTTTGCTTGTTTAAATGACTACCCAATATTCCACGCAGCACAGATTGATGTCCAAACTAGTAGATTAAAGCAAAACCCTATTGTTCTAGTTGCTTTTAGACAATTCACTCATCTTTAACTTTGGATGATCCACTGATGATCCTGCAGCTTCTTTTAACCTGAAATAAAGTCTCAGCCTTCCCTGCTGGGTGAGGAGGTGGTGAGGAGCAGAGGCACGAGCAGGTGTGGTGTTTCTGTGGTAGGTGTATCCTTAACGCTGGAGTATTGACTTCAGAGGTGTCTTTCTGGAGTGTTTTATTGTGTGTTTAATTTGGGGAGAACCCATAATGTGAGCCATGAGGAACATGAATGGGCTGGTGCACACTGTGAATTTGAATTTGTCCTCAGAAGTGCTCATCTGTTTCTGCATCACAAATGGTTGAGGGGTTTCCTTTTTATTTCTTTCTCAGTTTTTGTGCAATTTCCTGAGATAATAGCACAGGTCTAACCAAAACATTAGGGATGCATGTGTGTGTTGTAATTATATAAGAGATAATAGATAATTAAATGTATTTCCTCTGTGGGAGTGATATAATTTCTGGTTAATTGCACATTAAATTTCTGCTCTTTGGTTTGAATGTTATCTTCCCTCCACCCTGTTTTGCACTCAACTTGCACTGGCAGTTTTGTTTAGTCTAGACATCATAAAAATCACTCCAGAGTTGAACTGATACAGTTTTATTATGGTCTTAGTATGGTTTCTAGTACGTTTAAGTTATTATATCAAATTTATAAGGTGTCTTTGGATATTTTCACTAAAGTGATAGTTTAACTTAGAGTGGGGGGGAAGAAGATGGAAAACTATAATGGAAAACTTAGATGGAAAACTTAGTAGGCAACTAAGACATAATATCTTAATTAGTTGTTTTTAATAAACCATTTCATTCTACTGTCAATATATAGAGACTTCTAAAGCTTTTATATGGGCTCAAGTATTTTTTTTTTTCCAATAAAAGTTCTCTTATGCTTTGGCAGCATACATGGAAATCTTGGCTTGGCTGAGTATCAGTTTTGTTTGAACTTTTAAGACACTTGAGGGTGGTGACACTAAGATCATCAAGTAGGAAACGTGACAGAACTGTCGTCAATGAACTGCTACTGAAGGCAAGCTCAGAATCCACACGAGAAGTGCTGCTTACCTGAAAGTTTAATCTTGCTGGAACCAAACAAATAATTTCCATTGGCTTTAATGGGGTTTTGATGGTATCCAGAATAGGTTTGTGAATCTTTTGGTTCTGAATAATGCTTCTACCTGGTGTGGTGTAGATAAAAGAAAAGAAAGGCAGAAAGTCAAGCAAATGGATCAATCGTGAACTAGGCTGGAAGGGGAAAAAACACAATGTATTTATTTACCAGTACTGAAAGACCAGAGAGTTTCATTAGGGAATAAAACCGTGTGCTTGTGGATTCTAGTTTGTGATTCCTTACGACAGTAAATGAATGATTTGGCTTATCGGAAAAGACTGGATTCCTTCTGAAGCAGCTGCCTGGGCTCTTCCTCTGAATTCACTCGGATTGAGGCCACGTGTTTGCCTGAAGTAGGTTTGTTTTAGTACTTTGTAATAAACTTCAGGGCTTTACACCTCAACGTGAGGGAAGCTTTGATGGTAACCATTCATTCCATGGAAAACCTGGATGTGCTGTCGTGTGCTGGGGCAGGGGGGATTTAAAGGCTCTATGCACTGAGGTAGTTTCGTAGCCGCACTGGTGGGCGCAATATGTGCGACTGGTGTGTTCTTGTTAATATTATTCCTTGAAAAAAGCGTGTCCTTCCCCCCATCGCCCCCTCGACCCCATTCTCTCAGGGCAATGCCAGATGCAGAGTCTCTTATTAAAGCCACTCAAGGAAGATTCATGTTTAACAATACATTTCCCGATGGAAAGCAACCCTGGAATTGTTTCTGGCACCTTTTCCCTGTTCATGTAATCTCTGGTCTCATATTTTTGTTGCAGACTTGTGGAAACACAGCTTTCATGATAGGTTATTTTGTGGGATGATGTATGTGCTGCACATCGATAAATCTGGGGAGGGGACTGTTTTGCTTTGTTTTTAAACAGTCGCAGTGACCTGCTGGAGCTGAGTGATAAAACTGTGACTTTTCTTTTACCTTTACAGCAGTTCAGAATATCCTTTTCCTTTCATAGAACGACGATGTGTATGTAAGGCTGTGTGACTGTGGTTCTTTATGTTCACTGCAGAAGGCCAGAGCTTCTGCACAATTTATAATTTAAGCCAAGCACAATTTATAAATTAAAATGACTATAATTTATTAGCAAGAAGGTAACTCTTACCATATAGTACTTGGATAAGGAGTACGTTATGGAAGATACTAAACTGGCACAGGGCATTTGGCCTACCAGCATCTGCAAAGCCTGCACTCCAATTTTCTGCTGTTGCCACGGGCTGCAGACTCAGACAGGAAATCATGGTAGGATGGGAAAGGGTCCAAAATATACACAGCTAGTATAAGGTTTGCAGTTAAAAGAGAGTCAGAGAACAGGCTATCTGTTCTGCTGAACAGGCAGCGCAAAGTAAAACTGGCTTGTGTGCGTGTGCGCGCGAGCTTTAAATGTCTTTTTATATTTTATATGCTCATTTTTTTTTTTAAAGCTTGAATTTTTTCCGTGTAAAGTAACGTGTATAACTTCAAATGATCCATTTATATACGAGGGGCCTGATTCAACCCTCACTTAACTGGCCACACTGGTCTGAAAGAAGAGGAAAGCAGCGGAGAATCAGGCCCCTGACACACGTGAATTAACCACACAGAGATTTGTCTCAGCACGTCGAACAAAAGAGCAGCCCCCGGCCTCAGCGCCGCTGTGGGATTAGGTTTTGTTTTCAAGGAACAAGGCCTGGGTTCTGTGTGCTGGTAAAATCCTGTGGAGGTCAGGGTACAGCCCTCGGAGCTCTGTCGAGCTGCAGGGACGCAGAAGGTGTTGGTTAGCGGAGCTGGGTCGCTTTCTAGCTCTGGGTAGATTATAGGGGCAGAGTTATCAATATATATTCTTTGAACTGTAGGTTGAAACAGGGAATCCCGGGGTGATTTGCTTTGGAGAGCAAATGCTTTTCTTATCTGCTAATAGCAGAGTAAGCAGAATAATCTACAGGTAATGAACTGCACTGTTTGCAAAGCTTCCAGTGTGTCTAAAGAGCTGTGTACAGCTGGTGAACTTAGGCTCCCTTGACAGATGATGGGAGAGAATAATCACTCCATCAGTTTCTCATTTAATATTTGTAGAGAAGATGCTCCTTAACTTAAAAATAACAACAAACCAACACCGAGTGCCGTGCTAGTGCCTCATTCTGGACTGACAAAACAGGAGCTCAGCAAACTTCTTATGGCAAAAACCTGAGCTAAAACTTTTTCTCACAGGCCCATCTGTGGTTTCTAATTCTGACTGAAGGGAACCATACAAGAGGGTGGTTTGTTCTCCAGGCATTTTCCAATCATAGCTTTTATTTGGCCGTCAGAACTGCTTCCTGCTTGCCTTAGTTGTGTGTGTAGTCCCTTTTCAGCTGCATGTGAACAGGAGTAAGGTGGGGTCTGTGAGTTACAGTGCCAAATATTGCTGGATGCAATGGTGATGTATCTGCCAAGAATGAGACTGAAGCTACCAATTAAACCAATTTAGAAATCAAATAACATAGGTAGCATTTAACCCTGAGGCTGGGACCAGTGAATGAGGCAGTCTGTTTCATGACCCTGTATCTTTCAGTAACTGCTGCTTTTTTATATCTAATACAATCTTGAAAAAACTTGCTGATTTTTATGTTTTATTTTAAATAAAATCTGACTGGAGACAGTTTTCCGATTGTGAACTGTCTCAGCCAAGCCATCTGCCCGAGTCTTCAGCAGAGCATTGTGTTTCTGAAAAGCCTTCTAGTGAAACATCATAATTCTGCAAAGTTTGAGCTGATTCTACATTAAAAATGGTGATCCAAAAAGCTGCTGCTGATTTACATGTGAGCACTGCCAAGTATTTCTCTGATGAGAGTACATAACAAAGAAGTACTCGAGTGATTGAGTAAGGCTGATTTGAACAATCTGTTGTGGATTATAGCTCCTTCTGATATTCCACAATTGTGAGAAGCTGCTGTCACTTGTGTTTTCAGTCTGTGTTTTGCTTAGAGGTACGAGATCTTTTGTTGTCAAGTCCCTTGAGCCAGTTGTGGGGGGACATACAGTATTTCTTGCTTAAAAACATTCACGAAGCTTGCATGGGCTAACTTCATCTGACTTTGTCATCCATAGCGATTTATAGAAGACAACAGAGAAGTTGTATTTGATTTGTCTTAATTAGAGATTGCTAGACAAATTCTAATTCGACTTTTGTGTCTGAATATGGATATTAAGAATCAGTTACTTTCCTAACTTTGCTGTTTTCTTAACTGTTACTGAGGAGTTTGCTCAGTGAGTATCTGTAAAAAAATACATATACTACATTGTATATGGCTGGTTCATCTGAGGACGCTTTGCTCTTCAGGGACAACAGGTTACTTTCGTGCTTGTTATGTGATGAACAGCATGAGTTTTTAAAAGACTCGTGTGGGAGTGATTTCTTCTACTTTTTGTGATTTGCTGTTGAAGAGAAATGAAGCAGTTTATATAAAGCAGCTGTGTATTTTGGAACAAAGTCAGTGTAACACATTAAAGAACCCATTAATCACTTAGCTTGACCTTTATTATTTAAAAAAAAAATATTCTTGCATCTATTGTTCATTTCACAATGCCAGGGATGCTCAGAAGTATGTTATATATTCAGATCTACAGGTTAAGCGCATCAAACTAAGTTTTAATTGGGAGCAAAACCCGAATGGATTCCTGTTAAGTACTGGCTCTACTTTTACTCATTTTTAGGAGCAGAAGGGCGACTGTATAAATAGCTGCACAGATAAAGAACTGCTCTGAACTCTCATCTTGGGCTGTAGTTGCCAGGTGTAAATTTTTGGCCTGGGATAGTGGCTTCTTCTCTTTGTTCAATCCTTGCCAACACAAAAGCCCTCACGTTCCTGCAGGTCTTTTGGGAGGGGGAAAAAAGAGAAATAAACCAACTTTCTACCTCTCCTCCCCCTAAAAATCCCAACTCTCATTTTATAAGATAACTTATTCTGTATTTACTCTCAAGTTCCTTGGCACAGTATCTTTCTTATGTGTCCCCTCTGTAATGTTATCAGAAGAGCTTACCTTATAACTGTGTTAACTTGTTGCAGGTTTTTTGATGCTACTGGAAGGATCAGTCATTTAAACCTAGATTAGTTTTGAGATGGAGGAAGGGGTCGGTAGATGACTTTTCAAAAAGACAGAATGATTTAGTCAGAAACCTGTTCTGTGATTGCACAGGAGCATAATCCAACTGGCTGTTCCTACAAACCCAAATGTGATCGTAACCACAGGATCAAGCTTTCATTCAGCTTTTGAGGAAGGTCCTCTACCAGCATTTTCATTTCACTGGGAGGGTACAGTCAGGTTTGTGGTGTTCTTTAATATATAGTAGTTCATAAAACTGGCAGCCTTAATTGGATGTAACAGTAGAAGCACATGAGGTGAACCAGAATGAGATCTCCTGGGGTCTGAATTGCCTCTTCTCTTAAAATACACATGGCTCATTGCAGTGAGTAGCTGAGGGAAAGAAAAAGGTAGTAATAATTTTGTTTGAATAATGACATTTGTGTAGCTATGCTCACGAGCTGTATCCTACTATCTGTCCTACAGACTGTGGACTGGACTCTGACCTGATTTTACATCTATAATGGCTTCTGTCTGGAGCGGAGCTTGTCTCAATGCACAGTGATGTAGCAGATCAGAATCTGACCTTACTGCACTGCTTTCCCACAACTGTTATGCAGCAATCACATAGCTGTTCACAGATTATTATTTTTTTTTCCAACTGGCTGCTTTGGGAGACATTATTATTTGGCCTCAACTTCCTAATGCAAATAATCAGCCACTCTTTGGTAACAGCATTCAGACAGAGCAGGTAGTGGTGTTGAAGGCATTAAGCATTGCTGAAGTCTTTGGTTCTGCTCAAAATGTTCAGGCCTTTAATGAAGGTTAGGTTTATTTTTATGGGCAGTGAATTATGTGCTTCCTCCCTCCCTCCCTCCCTTTGCCCCTGTCTTTTCCTCAGCTTATGACAAGCTGAGACAAAAGCAGCTTGTAGGAAAGGAATGAAGTGTTTTGTATCGATCTATCTTGTAGGTGTTTTTCCTTTTACGTTATGGATACAAGCTCTGTTATGTTCAGCATCCCCGTGGACATCAGGGAAGTTGCATGGGCTAGCAGTTCACTGCTTAGTGTTTTGGGGTTTTTTTT
>NW_010328828.1:0-10719 GCF_000700745.2 Antrostomus carolinensis
TCGGCCCTTCCCGAGCTCTTTCCCGCCCCGGGTCTGAAATAAACGTGTACGATGGGAACGTCCCCTTCAGTGAGCTGTGAGCAACGGTAACGGCTTCCTGCGAGCCCTGGGGGCGATGGGAGATCAAAGATTCGTGTAACACCTCAGAACTCTGTTTTCCTGTTGACAGTGAAACGCTCTCTCGTTTCCCGGGGTCGCTGGTTATCTGCTGCTGGTCCATGTGGGAGCTGGTGCAGCCGGCGCTGTCCCCGTGTAACACTGGTGATTTCTCACCAGTTACAGCAGAGGCAGGTTAGATTGGCACTGAACTCACACCCTCTGTTCTGCAGCGGACATTGATGTGAGAACCTCCCCTCTGGGGGATTTTTTTGTTTCTTTGCTTTTAAGAAGCAGCAGAAAGTGATCAAACTTCACACACTCCATCATCTCTCCCCTCTTTGTTGCATTCAGGGAGCAGACACGGGCCTGAGAGAGGAGTTTCTTACAAAAAAGAAAAGCAGTGATAGTTACTGCGTTATGCTTGCTATTGTCCAGATCTGGATAAATTACTGGATGGTGCAGAGACTACTGCCAGTGCCTTCTGAAGCAATAATTAATGTTCATGTCTTTCTAATGACAGTGCTCCTTTTGTTTTTTTCTCATCTATTTTAACCTCGTATAACTCCAGCAGTGTGGAGTATCAGCATCAAACCTCCTGATAGCTCTTTTGCAATGACCACACTGAGTTGCTCTTGAGGAGATTATTTAAGTAGCAGGTTACAACTTCATCTCATGTATGTTCTTTCTTCCTGTAAAATAATAGAATCATAGAATGGTTTGGGTTGGAAGGGACCTTAAAGATCATTGAGTTCCAACCCCCCTGCCATCAGCAGGGACACCTTCCACTAGACCAGGTTGCTCAAAGGCTCATCCAATCTGACCTTGAACACTTCCAGGGAGACCTTGTTGTAGCACTAAATGAATCCATAAGAGACTGTGTGAACCATATGGAAACAATGAGACCTTCTGTTTTGGTGAGCAGTCGTTTTTGCATTTACTGCCAGCCACTTTCCATCATTCCTGCAAAACTTCAACCTGCAAGTCAGGAGCTGGCTCTCCCACTGGTTTTTTGGTTTTGTTTTGGTTTGGTTTTTTATGGTATGCCTGTTAGATTATCTTAATTAGCAAGATTACCAGATAAGTTTTAGAATATTCTTTAAGAGAATAATTCACGCATTTGCCACGTCGTGGTGACAAAGGCAGGTGAAACAAAACGCAGCACATAGTTAAGCAAGAACAAGAACTACTACACAGACACCTAACAAATTACAGACTCTTGCTGCCCTGTGGTAAGTGCACTGTGGATAGTGAGAGCTGCGCTGTTGGGGCTACGTACAACGTGTACCTCCTAACACCAGCACGACGTGGATATTAGCTTGTGGGGGGGGAGAGAGGAGGTGGTGGTGTTACCATAGTGCGTGCAATGGATTTATTCTGGAGAGCTCTTCTGCCTAATCAAAAACCAACTGTATCAAAAGCATATTTTAACATAACAATTGGAAGTTCAGTAACAAATATTGCAGTAAATAGGATATTATCAAAGGAGTGCTGCTGGTAAGCACTCCTCTGGAATCTCTAATAGTTATTTCTTGTTGTTACAGTTTGGGTCCTTTCTGGTTGACCATGAGGTCCACAGCCCATGAGAGAGATTGGAAGAGTCATGCTAAAGCTTGACAGTAAAGTATTTCTAATTATTTTCTTAAGCAACCTTAAAGTTTGTTTTATTTTTTAACTGTGTGATAAGACACTTTAAAATAAACCTCTGTCACTAATGAACATGTCCCTCAGGTAGAAGTGAATCTGTCTTACCATGTATTGTAGACCATGTCTCTCCTGTCACTATTCAAAAAACTCTCTCTGCCTCATCAGAGAGCTGCTCCAAAGCCTTGGGCAACCCCGCAGCAGAGTGGCGAGGGTCAGCGCTTGGGTGCAGATGTTTTCAGATCACACGCTATTAAGTGTCACAAGAGAAAAGGTGCATTTGGCAGAGGATCACCTGCAGTCCTGGAGGGAACATGGAAATTTCTGATGCTTTAGTTTAAAAAAAGAAAAAAAGCAGGGGAAGGGAGCAGACAAATCACATAAAGTATGAAACCTGCAGGCAGAAAACAACTCTGTGTGAAAGGCAGATACAAAAGCAATGGGACTGACACACACACAATTAAGCCACATATTTATTGACACACATGGAAATGCCAAATCACAATTTTAGCATAAAGTGTTTGCCAGTGGCTTTCTCCTTGAATTCAGTCTATTCCCCCACAAACTGGAGCAGGGGGCTCTAACAGGACACCCCAGTGGCAGGAGAGAGCCACTGGGCTGCCCCGTCGAGGTTCTCCGCTGCCAAAAGGGGCCCTGTGATGAACAGATAAAATGGTGATGCTCAGGAAGATGTTTGGACTGTTATCCCACCAAAAGTGCCAGTGGGTGTCACCCAAGAGATGGTGTAGAACCTCTAGAGCTGGACTGCAGAAGACGAAGAGGAACCCACAGAGATTGACCCACCTCCAGCGAAGCTGCATATCTCGCTTCTTTCTAAATACCATCTTGGCTTGTGTTTCAAAGGTTTGTTATTATTTCTTTCATGTTTTGGGAATCATACTTTGGCAAATCTATTCCCTTCTCATTTCTAGTTCTACAAAGCTAGAATGGCCTGACATCTGTCACAAAAGAATTATCTGTGTGTAACAGACTTACCAGTCGGTCCTGGTGTGCAGCTTTGTGCCAGCTGGACCCAAACTGCTCGTGCAGGTACCTGATAACCAAACGAGGCTGGTGATAGTGCCTGCTCTTAAATACAGGGCTCCCCAGAGCTCTCCTGCTGCCCTGGAGAACCACCTCTGGTGTGGAGGAGGTTTCTGCTCATGCTGGTGCCTGCTGTGCCAGTCTCTCCCCAGAGTGCTCAAACCCCCACTGTCCTAAAGGCAGGTATTTCACCAGCTGGTACAGAGATTCGATTTCCATCAGCCTTCACACACAGCAGGCAGGCAGAGGAAGCTATGAAAAAGACAAGATTCCCCATTGCTATGTGTTTTTTCCATTTCATTAAAACTGATTTAGGTTGTACTAGCACAGTCTGTGTATGTTATACCCGGCAGAAAAAGAGAATATGCATTGCCTTGTATGGGCTCCGAACTCATCTGTTCTCCTGGGAGACTTCTTTTGCCTTAGTAAGCCTCTATTCCATCCCATCCCTTGTTGGCTTGATTGGGTTGGGTTGGATTTTTTTAAAGGAACTCTAAAGAGATGATATGGTTCATTTTAGCAACTTGTTTTTAATAGAAACATAAAATACATCTTCTCACATAAATATTTTATATAGACACATAAACACTCAATACTCAAACCTACGCCATGTTCCAAAGCTCCAGTTCTGTTTAAACAGTGCAAAGAAAAAAAAACCAAAACAAAACAGGCAGAGGAAGAACAGAAATATGAAGTGTCTAAAACATAAATAATCAGACTATTTTGCTTGTGTACTTACACTCTGCTTAAATACTGATTGCCTCAACACGTTAACCAGGGGTATTCTGCAGGGGCAAGCAGAGCCAATGCACACTCACTAACAGTGTACTGCCAGCAACAGAGGTCATTCCGAGCAGGACCCGACTGAATCCCACTGCCATATGTAGAAGGGATCACACCACCTTATCTGGAATCCAAGCTAAGATGGCTTTGAAAATGATTATCTAATAGGATTGTTAGTGTTGAATTGCTGGCATGATGCAGGTAAATGATTAAGTGCCTGTGTCTGCATCTTTTCGTTGATTGACTTTGCATTTAGGTTGTACAGTGACCATTTGTTGTTCGTTGTAAGCATACAGCCTCAAGGGTAACATCAAAACTTCAAGTCCACACACTTGTTTTTCTTGACTTGCTACAGCTATCAAGAAGTAACTTCAATAAATCAGTTTAGAAACAATGTTTTTGAAGTGGGGAAAAGGGTTAAGGATGGCAAGCTGAGAAACAGTCTTGTGCGTATGTGATAAAGCTTTCAGAAGACAGTGAAACAGAACTTTGCGCTTTCTCTTCCCCTGGATATGAGAGACCTGATAAAAGAAATAATAAAGAAAAACAAACAACAAACATGCACCACAAAACTCTCTCTCCAGCTCACACGTAAAGAAGTTTTTGGATTTGCAGCACCATGGGTTGATGAAACACAGTGCAGTTTAAATTCTCTATTTCTTAAACTCAAAGGAGGCCGGGCTAATTCACAAGTCAAAAGCAGGTACTTTTTCACTCTACTGCAACAACAAAGAGTCTCCTCATTCTCCACAAAGTGAGGGTAATGCATGAACTTTCCCAAAGGAAAAGCTAACAGTGCTTTAGGACTGAATCCAGACTTAAAAAAACCTCCAACCCCCTCCCCCGCAAAAAAAAACCCCAACAAAACTGTAGACTTGAAGACACCAGCACATCAGAATAAATTCTCTAGCTCTTCCTTTGTTACGCGACCAGGCAGGAGTACAGGGCATAAAAGCCACTGCAGCGCTCCTGCGTTTCATTGATCAGGACATTACTTAATTCAAGATTTATCCCCTGGCATTCTTTGTTCACTTGCCTCATTTTTAAGAGCCTAAGTTTCTGTCTGCACAGTTGCACACTGCTTTGCCATTGCTAAATCAGGAACTAAAATATCTGTGAAGCACCTTGCAGGTGACACCACACACAGCCACAGCCCACAATAAACAACAAATCCAACTCACACACCAGAGTAAGCAAGCCCCAGATAAATTCAGGCTTCCAGTACAATATGTTTGTTTGATCCCATGCACAGGGGAATAAAAGAAATACGAGGTAACTCATGTAACTGCCACCTTACTCCACCTAGTCAGCAATCCTGGACTTGGTTCTCCAGCTCTCTGTGCCAGTAGTGCTCAGGGTAACAAACAGCAGGATGTGCAGTTACCACTGTTTCATTCACCCTCACGAGTTCAGGTCACTAAGGGTAGGAGGGAAGAGCAAAATAAAGGAACAGTTCTTCATATTCAGGATTTGGCAAATGATGTGCCCACGTGCCTGAGAGTGAGAAGCAGCAAAGGGAATCTGACAGCTTGCCAGTCACAACATGGAATGATTTGATGCAGTGCTCTATTACTAACACACAGACGTGCACATGGGACCCCCCGCCACGGTTCCTGGAGACTCTGTAGCACCAGTCTCCCTGCGCAGATGGGCTGAAGCTAAAAACAGGCAGCACCTTCCACACCTCCAGCCTGTCCCTCAGACTTTATTCAGACTTCACTTTCACACCAGTCACCAACCTTCTTGCCGTTGGAATCTGGTAAAGAACATCTTTTACAACCCAGACTCCCTCCAGTCTTGTGCTCGGGAGGCTGCCAGGGCAGGCAGGGATTGTGCAAATCACATTCTCAATTTTAAGAACAACAGGTAGGTAGTACCAGTTGTTCAGTACAGCTACAGTGTCACATCTTTGTATTTAGAGACATCTGCTCTGTTTCTAAAGCAAATTTCAATACCCCTAGATATTTAATAAAATGAAAGCCAAAGCTATGTTTTCTGCAAGGCACACTACAGAACTGGACGCACACTTCTCTGCCCAGCTTTGCAGCAACACCAACGGA
Organism: Antrostomus carolinensis; assembly: GCF_000700745.2. NCBI lineage: Eukaryota > Metazoa > Chordata > Aves > Caprimulgiformes > Caprimulgidae > Antrostomus > Antrostomus carolinensis. The sequence goes on from NW_010328828.1 coordinate 5,628, forward strand.
GCTGCAGGAGTCCCAACCGAGCCAGCACAGAGGCACAAGTGAAGGAGGGAGCAGGCTGTATCCAAGTTTGGGCAGCACACACCACGAGGTCTGTGTAACAAAGTAGGAATGAGGAAGAAGGCACAGTGGGTGAAAGTGTATTTACCTCTAAGCCTGAACTCAGGAATACTGAAATATGGACTACCTGCTATGGGAGAATCATCAGCTGGAAAACTCTGAAGGGTCTGTGTTGAGCCCAGAGAATTAAAGTTTTCTACCAAACAGGTCTCAAACTTTGGAGAAAGCTTACAGAAAAGAACAGCCTTTTCTTTCCAAACCCAAAGATACTCCACGTGCCACCAAGCAGCAGCTTTTAAGAGAAACCTCAAGAGTCAGGATCTCTATCTGCTTCCATTATACATTTATGTGTTATAATCTATGACCCTAAAAGCTACATCTAAGCACCAGCTCACACTGAGGGTGTTGATCCGTGATTAACAAATGAATAATAGGAAGCAAGTAAGTCTCTAGTGCAACTGGATAACAAAAATACTTGAGTGTTCCTGAAACAGTCAGACCAGCAGGAAAAAGGTTTTTCAGAGAACAAGTAGAACTTTGGTAGCAATCAATTCTTATGCTTCTTAATTCCTGCGTAAACACTGCTGTAGAGGCAGAAGCACATTTCAAGAGTGTTAAGATGCTCATCACTTAATTACATGACACAGCAAGGAAGTTCCAGTTACCTTCTCTGCTCTCATGCACAGTACAAAAGTGATGACAGAGGCCGTGTTCCTAGCTTTCCTTCAGCATTTCATTTCTCTTCCACCCAGTCCTGCGATATAAGCATTAAGAGACACATTCAGTTTCCCACTGTTGTCTGCAACATCCCCTTGCGAGAACAAAGCACATGTAGAAGGAGGATCTACGTCAGACAGTGCGTCATTGTGGCCTTACTGGCCAGACCAGCAAGGAACAGGCTGGCAGGTTCTGCAAACACTGTTTTCTCCACACTTTCACTCAGCAATGTCTCATTCCATGAAGGTGGTGAGCACAGAGCTATTTTTAAAAGGGGTTTTTCTCTCAGCAGTTACCAGGCTGGGGAAACCCTGCCATTTCCGTGGCAGCCTGCAAGTGCAGTCCTTCTGGAATGCACTGATCAAACGACGCAAAGATCTCATCCTTCTCTTCTTGCCAAAAAGCCTAATCCCCTGTCTCAGAAGGGCTTTCTTCCTCCTGGCTGAGCAAGGCTTATTCCTCTGTGGAACTGGGAAATTCCTAGTGCCAGTTGATCACAGCAAGCAGGAGAAGGAGTGAAGCTGGTAATTTCTTGTGCAAGCCAGTCAAGATTTCAAGCCCATTTTTTCCATCATCTGTTCATACACCGTCCATGCCATTGCCGCCATCAGAGTTCTCCTGAGGGCACGGGGCACACCACCTCGGAAAAATCCAACCAACCCAAAGTCCTGCAACAGGAGATAAATAAACAGCAACCCATCATAATCTGCCTCTAGTGTTTTAAAATTTCTTATCATTTATTATATGGAACAGCACAGGATATATTTAGTCTCAGACTCAGTTCAGTTTCTGAAAGACCCAGGCTTAAACAGCATTTAATGTTTAGGAAGAACCTGTAGCACTGTGCAATTGCAGGGCTACCCAAGAGAGCAAGAAGAGCCATGAGTGGAGAAGGCAATGGGGACAGGGACAGGATGGGGATAGTGGATGAGGAAAACCACACTCAAGCCCAACAAAGAGAAGGCAAGGGTGTAACAGTTTCAAGATACTTCAGGAAAATGACTTGTCCTTGTTTTAGAGCCTCGTATTTACAAAAGTCACTGAGCTATTATGTAAAAACTGAAATTTTAAGTACTGAGGTAAAAAACCATTCTGATATGAGAAAAAATGTACCAGGCACCAAAACATCCATGCACAAATAAAGAGATTCCTGTTTAGGAATAGAGTTCACTATGGAAACAAAGCAAACCTGCCAAGATCCACCCTTCTGAGGACAGGAAGGGAAAGGTGGGCTTTGAGTACATCTCCACCCCACTCCTGGGATACAGATCTGGGCATTTATTTCTCTTTCAGTGTCCGAAAGGCAAAGAATTGTCTTGTAAGCTGGCTTATGTGTGAAACTGGCATTTCACCCTACGTGCTAAAGAAACCCTTTGCCCCTGTGTGGTAACCACAGATGTACCTACACCGACAAACCACAGGCAGCAGCAGCTCCAAGTACAGCTCCTCCAAGCCTAAATACTAAGCTAAGCTGAAATGAAAGTAAAGTGAAATATGCTGAGCACTTTCCATCACTACCAGCCTAAGAATCAATATGTAACAGATAGAACTGACGTGAAATCATTCACCAGCCTGAAACACGAAGCAGGCCCGTGTGTGTATAGATGCTCGCTGAAATATGCCTGCCTTTGTGCTCCAGTGTTCTGAGTTTGCTCTCCAATTCCCCATCATCTGTAATTTTGTGAAAGCAGATACAGGACTGAGGAATGGCAAGAATAATCATGGAGGAAGCTCACTGCCTTGCAATCCATTCAAGAGGAGCAAGAAACACATCTGAGCAGTGATAACAGACTCTCTAATTACAAGGAAAAGCAAGGAACAGACTGAAGCCTCTGATTGCTTTCGGACTATCAACCAAAGTACTTTCCAGTTATGACTGAACAAGTCTGCACACACAGCAGTGACAAGAGATTCAGCCTCAGTCTCCCTCAGCATGACCCACCTCAGCTTCTGGAAATGCTGACTGCAAGAGCACATCAAGCAGTCACATCTGTTCACCTCCTTAAAAAGACAACAACTTTCTTATCATGGCTGTGCTTTGAGTGAGGAGATCAGAGGAGACGCTGTGATTGCACACATTAGAAGGGATCCACCTCACCTTATAGATGAAGGCAATGGCCTGGCTTGTCCTGCGGTACTTTTGGGGGGACAGCTGCATGTGTGTTTTGATGACATCAGCAGGCTGTGTTGCCAGTGAAGCCAAGATTCCAGCAAAGATCCCACAGCCAAAATTCAGCAAGGGCATGAGCACTGGATCCAGCTGGTCTGCAACAGAGCACAGGGAATGCATTCAGACACAAACCAGGCCAGGAATAATCATGCTGTGTGACACAGTGAAAAGCTACCAAACTATTACATCAACATCAGGGTCTAAGAGAAGTTACAATCTATGCACGCAGGGAAACCTTTCAAGGGGAAAAGTGGCTACAAGTCACAAGTCAGCACTATTAAAAAGCCTCACTTGCTGGGGAAATGAATTTGACAGGAATCCAAAGAAGGAAAGATGGTGCAAGTGTTGCCCCAGCCAGTTACAATATCAGAGAACCTCGGGTTAGTGGAAACTGCTCGGTACACCAGAGAATCAGCATCGGAAAGGACGGCTGAACACATCTTCTCTTTCAACTGTTCACTAACCCACCTTATGCACCAGTCTTCATAAAGACAATCAATCAATTTAGGGCTAATTTCCATTTCTACATCAACCTGAGCTATAGTTCTCCACGGGAAAATGTGAATGTCCCACCTAAAGCCCTACAAGAGACTAATTTAACTACTGAGGTAGAGAGCATTAAGGCAAGCAGTCAACTGCAGGGCAAGATGTAAGAAAAGAAACACCTCTCATTACAGTCTCCAATGTTTATCCTTACCCTGAGGTGTGAAGCTTTTGGTCTGTGTGTAGAACATCAGGTAGATCCCAGAAAAGGGTGCATCCCGCAGCAGCGTGGCGGTGAGCCCACTGAACATGCCACGAGCCCCTTCTGTCTGATAGATATTCTTCAGAGCTCCATATACACTCCCATAACCAAATCTTCCACTCTGCAAGGGTAGACAACGGTCAGTCATCCATGTGCTGGCCACAGGCCAGGGAGCCCTACACACAAGCCAAGACCACCTTGTCCAAACAAGTGTTATTATGCGCTCCACATGATGCCTGAGATGGCAGCACAGAGGACAGCCCAAGGCAAAAACCAGGTTCCACCTACCTCAGCCTTTAAAACTATCCTCCAAGAAGGAAAAATAAGAAAGATGTTAAAATTACACATTGTATACAACTGAAACTTAAAAATCTCGGGGTGAATTCTGTTTCATCTTGTACTTCTTGCCTAAAAATCAGTGCGTGGCTTTTCCTGCACAATGTGTGAACCAGGATGAAATCAGGACTACATCCCTGACTGTACTCAAGTGGCAGCCACCTCCTCCAGATAGAAGAACTTCTTTGTCATCATGAGGAAGGGGTGTGACATCATTAACCGGGAACTAACTAGAAAGTCACACTCACCTCATATCGGGTCTTCACTACAGTCACTGGCAACATGCAAATCCCAGATACCGCACGCGCGGTGGCACCCAGAAAGACAGACTCCAGGGCTGTGGGTGAACGGTCCACTAGAAGCTTTTGCTTCATCATGTACAAAGTGCTGAAGTAAATCCCAACCCCAGGAATACATCTTGCAAAGGACTTCAGAAGAAATGGAAGCAGATGAACAAAGAAAGAGCACACATGAGACACAATGTACTACAGAACACTTCAGAGACTGTTACACTTCACAGGAAGCTTGGCACCAAAACCAAACAAAAAAAATCACTAGTGATTTTTCCTCAGCTAACATGCTCGGGAAAGAAGACAAGGTAAATATCACCTACAGCACTGAGAGCCAATTGATTCAAACGATGCCAGGATTTAATGCCTTCCTCAACTGCAGTTTTCTAGGACCAAGATATTCCAAAACAAGATGAGGCTGGTGCAGTTGCCACCCCACATTTGCAATGGTATTTAAGCATTCAGATCCACAGAGACTGCTATGACCTAACCAGTGGAATTCACAACATTAACTCCTTAAAATAGGACTTATCCATCTAAATCACGTGGTTCCACTCACAACTGTAGGAGAGCTAGCTACTTCCATCCAGTCCATAGTCAGTAATAAACGGTAGGTTTATTTATGTATTTATTTTTAGAAGTCAGGGTTAAAACAGCCACTTACTGGAGAGACACCTTTCCAGAGCCCCAGAAGACTCTCAGTACGAACAACCCTAAAGAGCAGCGTTACCATCCCAGCACGAGCAGACCTGAAAGGAAGACACAGAATCACAGAAT
>NW_010328829.1:0-250 GCF_000700745.2 Antrostomus carolinensis
CCAGCTGCAAAGCGCTGCCGCTTCTCCTCCTCCTTCCTTCCTTCCTTCTTGCACAGTCTCTCTGCTCTTTTCCCTCCTTCTAGCCACCGCTTCTTCCCTCAAGTGCTTCAATTTCTTTCCTTTTTTTCCCCTCCCTGTCCTCTTTTCGGCTTTTCCAAAGGTTTTTTTTTTATTTTTTTCCTTGGGAGAAGTACAAATTCGCTGCTGGTTCAGCTTCTTAGGCTGCTGCTGTTGGCGGGCAGATGAGAAG
>NW_010328829.1:703-1039 GCF_000700745.2 Antrostomus carolinensis
AAAATTGAACTTTTGGATTCCCAAAAAAAAAAAAAAAAAAAAGCGGGGAGTATAGTTGGGAAAAAAAACCCAACCCCAAACACCCCAAAACACCCCTCCTCAGGCTGATTTCTAAAATATAACCAAGTAAGTTCTGGGAAAAGGCAGCTTCGGTGCAGTCCGGTCCTTTTAATTAAGTCGCTGCTGCATCCAAGTCCGTTGAGTTGAATACACTAAAAAAAAAAAAAATCTTTCTTTTTTCCGCCCTTGATGAAAAACAGCAACAAAAAAAATCATTAAAATGTCTGTTTATTTGAGTTATTTCTCTTTCTGAAAAATCGAGTTTAAAAAAAAAAA
>NW_010328829.1:1109-1405 GCF_000700745.2 Antrostomus carolinensis
GGGAAGATGAAGGAGCCGAAAAAAAAAAAAATAAAAGCCACAGTTTTTTTGTCCTGAGTGTGGTTTTTTGGAGGCTGGGATTTCTAATGATTAGGTTTTTGTGGTTTATATATACAGGACTCTCTGGTTAAGGCGATCATTATGCTGATGAGAGTCAGCAGCACGTGGTGCTTCAGTCCTCCCGACTTGTGCAGCCTTCAAAATAAATAAAACAATGTGCATCCCCCACGGGAGGAGAAACTTCGCTTTAAGTCGCTCTCACCCACGGGGAGGGGGACGGGGAAGGGGGGGAAGCA
>NW_010328830.1:0-831 GCF_000700745.2 Antrostomus carolinensis
GGCGGGTGGGAGGAAGGCAAAAAAACCACCAATCATTCACGCTACCGTAGTTACAGCACTGCCATAGACCCGAGTAGTTTGCTGTGAAAAATCAAACTGAAATAAACCATCATCCGTTTGAAAAATAAAACGTAAGAAGAGAAGCTGTTAATGCAATCGAGCTGGGGAACCCTGGCTCCCCGAGACCTCCCTCTTTTCTCGGGTGTTTTTTTGTGTTTGTTTGGTTTTCTGTGGGGTTTTTTTTTAATTTTGCCTGCATTTAGAGCATCATTCAAGAAGGTTTGCAGCAAAAAAAAAACCGACTCACCGGGATTGTTGGCTTCTCCTTCGAGGATGTGGAGTTCGGTGCAATCTGCCAGGGAATGCTCCAGGCAGAGCTGGAGGAAACGAGCTTGGGTCCTGCTGACTCGTTTCAGCAGCGAGAGCAACGCAACAGTCTGTTCACACTCGTTCCAGCCCTTGAACCAACCGGCCAACACGCCAACCTGGTCTCGAAACATCATGGTGAGCCGGCGGCCGGAGAAGACACCTCTTGCCAGGGGAGAGAATAAATAACCGGGAGACCCTCCCCGCCCCGATTCTGTTTCCTCCACTATGTTTTGGGGCAGGATTAAAAAAAAATAATAATTAAAAATTATTTTTTTTAAAAAAACAAAAAACAACAACAAGAAAAAAAAGAAGAAAATCTCCTTTGCAATAATAAAAAGGGTGGGTTTTTGTTTTGGACGCAGCTTTTCGGCCTGGGTTGGGTTTTGCTCCTTCTCTTCTGGCTTCGGTGCTGGATTCCCTGACGGTGAGATGTGGGAAGGGGGGGGATAAAAAGGAAAAAGG
>NW_010328831.1:0-220 GCF_000700745.2 Antrostomus carolinensis
CCTCTTCTTCCTCGTCTCTTCCCACCGGTGGATGGTTTTGGGGGTGCTTGGTTGTGGGGAGTGTGATGGAATCCGGCCGTGCCTCAGTTTCCCTAAGTTGAGTTGCTTGAGGGTGGACTCATAACTTTGTGTCCCCAACGTGGCTCCGTCCCTTTCCCAGGGGTCACCCATGGGGAGGTCGAACATCCCTGAGGAGATTGAGCATCACCGACACGCAGCA
>NW_010328832.1:0-6170 GCF_000700745.2 Antrostomus carolinensis
CCTCTTCCCTTCCTTCCCAAGGCAGAAAGATGTCCTCCCCACACACCTTCCCGAGGAAAGCCGGCCCCCGACGCCTCGGCAGGTCTTTTAATTAATCATTAGGTGGCAACTGTTGCGAAAAAGAGAGGGGAGAGAGTCATCGATTAATTTCAAAAGCCTCCCCACTCATGTTTTGGGTGCATGGTAGGGTCGTTGCAGTCAACGCCCCACTCACTCAGCTGGACACGCGTCAACTCCGCTCTCCCCAAAGTTTTCTGTTGGAGGGTCCGGCTGCGGGGGGACGGTGCCCACCCAAAACCAAGCCCCGCTGCTTCCCTTCAGTTATCTGTTCAGTTGGCCACGTGCCTGCGGAACCTGTTTTATGGGCTTGTAAACGCCATTAAATCTGTTGGGTTTTAGCAGGTAGCGCATGTTTCTATCCAGCCTCTTTTCAAGGCTCTTCCATAGTAAAAGAGGAATAAAGAAAATTTACGTTTTGGAGTTGTATCTGGAACCACTTACCACCCACCATACCTGTGTAGATTCGCCTCTGGTGGTGGAGCATGGCGGTTCTTTCTAACAAAGTCCTACATGAGGAGTGGAAAAAGGCTAATTTCCCCCACTCTGGAAGGGCAGTTCTCCATGCCCACAGGCAGGTGTTTTGGGATGTGTCAAAGAAAAGGCAACATTTCATCTGTGATGCTAATGAGCTGCACTGGCCACTATTGCTCCATTTTTCCTCTAGGACTTGGTGGCTCCTGTCAACAGCAGCCCCACCACATCTCTCCAGGATATTCCTTACAACCTTAAACTGTTGGGCTTTTTTCCTGAGAATTGAACTTCTTCAAAAAAGAAATTTGCTAGAAAGGAACCCATTCTTATTTTAGGACAACTCCTTACTCTTAAGAGAGAACATTTGCCACAGCTGAAAGGGTTTTAAGATTTTTGTGTCAACGCACTCTCTCTTGGTGCTGTTTTCTGTTGAATTTAGTTACACACAGATCAGAGTTTAAAATAGCGACTAACCATAATGCAGGTTCTCACTCCAAGGCAGGGAAAGGTTTTCATCTGTCACTTGGTTAGTCATTGTTGGGGATCTCTAATGCAGTCATGGGCACAGTGTTTTGCCATATCTAAAAACCATTCCCAGTTTATTCTGGGGATTATGTAAAAAGAGTTATGGAAAAGGATGGATTTCCTGGAAAGACTAAGTGCTGTGTTCAGTATTTAACTGCAAGAGATGCTTCACCTCTGGCACAAAACAACAAAACACCTCTTTTGCTTTACTCTGTTGTTACTATTTCTTGATTTTTTAAGATTATTCCTTAATTTTAGATGTATTTGTTCAGGATTTAAGAATGTTTGTATCTTCAAAGTGTGTAAAAAGAAGATGAATTATAATAATGATATAATATATAAAGTTGTAAAGAGATTACAAAATTAAAAAAAAATTATCAGAAAATGTTAGTAAAAATATTAGTAAATCAACATTTTAGCAAGAACAAATTAATAAAAGAGAAAAACTATACACTTATTAAATATAATGCAGGTCCAAAATAAAATATTAGCTTTATTAATGTGAAAATTCAACAATTTTAAGAAGATATACTAAATCCAGGGTTTATTTTCAAATTTCATGTATGGGTTCTGTGTGTATGATGTTTATAACCAGAAATCATTGTTTGATAACCAGATCTCAACAGTGTTCAGAGCTTTCTACTGCTTGACCTACAACTTCAGAACTGCGGAGCAAGTCCTGGCTTGTTTTGCCTCTTCACCAGGCTCTGCAGAAGTTTTGAGATGAGACTATGTGTGCACAGATATGAAGTCTTACAGTATAGGTTTGTGATGGTCTCAAATTCAGTTTGCAACAAGAAGTCTAACATTAAAAAAAATTAAAAATACAAACCCCAACATTCTGTATAAGAATTAAACTAATAAATTGCAACTTTAGTTGCAGCAGATGGGAATAGTGCATGTATGTACAACAGAGTTCTTTTGGGGATTTCGGGTATAAAACCACATGATCTTTTCACTCCTTTTTTCACTCATAATTTATAGAGAGAACAAAACCTTCCCTTAGGCTACAGTTCATCAAGTTTTTTTTCTTCCTGCTCAAATCAGTTTCTAAGCTGTCTGTAAGCATGTATGGGGCAAAATGCCTTTTTCTGATTGGAAAAGAAAGGGTTGTTCCCTCTTTCCTAATTATTAGGGACAACTGAACTTTGGAACTTGACAATTTGCTGCTTTTCATTGGAATACACCCATGAAGGACTTCGAAGTTAGTTTTGAACCTCTGAAAGTTACTTACAGGACATGAGGAAAACCATAAATTAGGTAGACAGCATTTTCATCCAGAAAGCTGATCTGGTTTGTTTCGTTTCTTCAAAAACCAGCATTTGAAAATCCCATTTGCAGCTTGAGCATAACCTTTTAGCCAGGCCAGGGAGTGACTTCCTAAGAAACTGAGCGGGCACCTGTTGGCCTTTGACTGAGTGGAGCCAGGAAACACTTTTGTCTTGTTCTTTCCACTGCTTAACTCCCTCTGCCCACACTTTTCTCTTCCTCAAAGTAAATAACCACAACTGGCTTAAAACGTATGCACATTCAAAACTAGCAGTATTTGGGCTAGTTTGAACTTCCTAAAGCTTAAGGCAGCACTAAAAGTGTGCAATTAAAATTAAAAAGTCAGGATATTAAAAAGTTACATTCAATCAAATAATGAGAGTATGCTACTGGTATGAAACATCCCCATTTGTTCTTATCTTAGAAATACAGATTAAATTATTTTAATTTTTTCTCTTTTTTTTCTTTTCTTTTTTTTTTTTACCTTGGAGAGAAAAAGCTCTGTATTTTTACTAACTCGACAGTGCTGCAGGAAATTTAACTAGAATTTCCTGAATTTCAGGGTTTAATTAAGCAACTTGAACACTCAATTCAATCAAGTTACTTTATGTCTCTGTTTCATTACCATCAGAATTGGTATTTGGATTTTTTTTGTTGTTTTAAAAATTAAGATCCTATTTTGACTAGAACCATATTTCACTTCAAAATTAGGATTTCAGCACTGAGTATTAATATTAGAAACTGGCACAAAGCTAAAACAAAAAGGTATAAAACACTTTTGAATTTTTCTGGATCCATCATTTAACGTTAAGAGGGTAGATTGAAGCATGCAATTAACTTTTTTTTTTTTTCACCCAAAGAATGAAATAAACCAATTTTTTTCATTTCTTCGCCAACAAAACTGACTATATTCTTATACTGTTAACTTATGGCAAATAAGGTAGGTATTAGCCTCGTTTCTAGCTGTTGCCTATGAGAATGTTTCACTGACTGTTTACATATAGGCTGGGGCTTTATCACAGGTCTGATGCAAGAAAGCTGAATTTTTCCTCTGACCTCTGTGACCCCATTATGGTACTTTGTGAGTGTGTGTTCTGCGAGCTCAGCCTCACTCCTACAGCACGACTATACATTCAAACAATGGACTCAAAGCAGACTTGCAAAAAACAGCTTCAAGCTAGATTTGCAGACTTAAGTTTACCTAAATATATAATTTGTTTCATGTTTTTCTACTTGATTTTTTACCTTTGGTTTAAGCAGTACTTTAAAAGCATTTAAAAGTTCAGATAAACTGTTTAGTGTTGCAAAACTTTACAGAAAACAAAAGTATATATTGAAGAAAAACTTGAATCTGAAATTTGTAGAAACTACTACTTGGATTGTTCAATTGAGATGTAAATTGAGCTTTAAAACAGGAATTAATTGGCATGAAAGTAACGCTATACGTATGCACTTTAATTTTGTCAGACTAAGGCTTGTATTTATTTTCACAGACTATGCCTTATGGGGATGCAGGGGATTTTTGTTTTACAGATCTCTCTTCTCCTACTTAAATACTTACTTTTTTAGAAGTTTCAGTTACTTAACTACTTTTGACAATAACTAGGCTGTACACAAAATGTTTTAGAAAAAATAAGGTCAAACTTCATTGACTAATTAACTGTCAGAGAACCATAACTTAGGGGAAAAATACAGGCGTTTCTTTATATAGAGAGATTGTGCCAGCCATTTTGTACTGATAACACCTACAAGAATACATCTCTTGTAATCAAAGTTTCTTAACATTTTATACCTAAAAATATGTGTAATATATTAAGGGAACCTATTGCAAAGGAAACAGTTATATGGTGTGGCTTCCATGAGAAACACAAAAGAGTAAGCCTAATTTATTTTAAACCAGATAAAGAATAACTTAAACAACCTAATGAAATTATTCAGATATAAGCATTAATGTCTGCAGGAGGAGCCAACAATCCTGCAGCTCAGCCTCCAGCCTCACAGGTAGTTTAAAATTGCCATACATTCTATAATCCCCAGATTCGCCTATTCAATCTGCTTAAGAAACAGAGCAGAAACAAAAACTCGACAGAATTTAACATTAGGTTGTTTTCTGACCTTAAAAAAATAATAAGTAGCAAATGACGAGATCTATATTGTGTTGGGAAAACACATTTTAAACACAAACATTCATGACCATGTTCTTCAGAGGATACATGTATTAATGGCCAATTTAAACAGCCATTTTAATGTATGTTAAATCGAAATTTGAACACTTATTCCTGGGGAAATTTGTAAACAACATAACCAAAATCTAAACCAAACTATTGCCTGAACTGGAAGGCAATGAATTTGTATCAATCTCAGGCAACAGAATAAATTTATTTTAAGATATTTAAGCAAATTAAAACAAAAAAAAAATTGTAAAGTATGAAGCTTCAGCAGCTAGCGTCTCCAATTTTGTTTTAATATAACAAAATAATTAATTTACATCGAAAAAATGATATATTTTTTTTAATATTAAAGGCAAAAGGTTGCAGAGTTTCTTCCAAGGCCAGCATTAGAGCAGAATTTTTAGAGAAAAAGAGATGGAGATTTTTTCTTGTTAATGAATAATGGCTACTTGGAAGGAATTCTGGGCATCAAAATCTAATCAGTACCAGGTATTAAAAAGCAAATTTAACACTCCTTCCCTATAACTTTAAGATATGGAAGGTCCTGGGGCTGAATTCACCACAGACCCATGACACTGCTGGCTGAAACACCACTATGGTACTAGTAAGGCAAAACAGATTCTAGAGAGGAGGGTCTCATTGTTCTCGCCAAAGGGATTTCATGCTTGGGTTGCTGCCCCATTTTACTCCCTTACTTGATATTCCCCCCTCCCCCCCTTGGCAAAAGATCTCGTTGATCGAAGGAGAAGCAAACACAAAATATATTCAAATTTCCCTAAAATGTAAGAAAATAAAACAAAACAAAAACAGAAGAAAAAAGCATCTGAACAGAGTTAAAATACACTTAACTAGTAAGAAGCACTTTTACTTCTGAAATAACGCCTTCATTTTCAGTTTTCCACTCCTTGTAAAAGGCCCACCAAATATTTTGTAGCTAAAGGAAGCCATATTGGTAATTCTTCCTGTCACTTGATCAAATAAACTTCTGAATTTGTCTGGCTGCATTAGACATGATATATTTACTTTTTTCTCTACATTCTATTTCCACCACAATTGCAAAGATCTCAGGTTTCAGATATCAAACTGAAATATGATAAGTTCTATTTTGAAAGCCCCATTTTAAATCCAGTTGTGCCAAGTAAAGTGAACACTGATGAAAAGTTTAAGTATATATATTTTTAAAAGACTATAAGCTATTTTAACGTAATTTAAACGTATGTGATCAGATTTTTGTTTTGCAAGATCTGTTTGCAAGTGTTTGAAAGCTGAAAATAAGAGAAACAGAGCAATCGGTACTTGAGTAAAGAGATCCCTGGACAAAATGGAAAAAAATAAAATATTAACTCTTAAATCAGCATGCAGAGATTTGCTCTGAGCCACAGCCACAACGTTTCACATACTGGAATACTTATTTAGAGTTTGCATTGATTTAATGCAATAATACCGCGTTAACACTGCATTACAAGATAAAGGACTCCTGTAACTTTCGGGTAAGCGAAGGAGCACAGACAGCTATAGCCTCTTTGCAATTCTTTTTTATTGGAAACAGCTCGAGCAGAGCTGGCGACAGTGTCTCGCCTCCAGTCCTGGAGCTTCCGACGCGGCCGGGGCTTTCGTTTGTTTCGTTTCCCCCCAGCACGGCCGCCCGTCCGGGTGAGAACTCACCGGGTTTGG
>NW_010328833.1:0-321 GCF_000700745.2 Antrostomus carolinensis
GGGATTAACTGGGAGTGCTTGTCCCTAGGATGAGTCTGTGGAGGGTTGGGGAGGTTTAGGGGTAACTGGGAGGAACTGGGTGGGTACTGGGAGGAATTGGGAGGTACTGGGAGGAACTGGGAGCATGTGTCCCTAGGATTAGTCCGTGGAAGACTGGAGAGCCTTAGGAGTTACTGGGAGCAACTGGAAGTTAACTGGGAGCGCCTGTTCCTAGGATTAGTCTGTGGAGGGCTGGGGAGCCTTAGGAGTTACTGGGATGAACTGGGGGGTACTGGGAGGTACTGGGAGTGTCTGTCCCCAGGATCAGTCCATGGCAGACTG
>NW_010328833.1:480-787 GCF_000700745.2 Antrostomus carolinensis
AACTGGGATTAACTGGGAGTGCTTGTCCCTAGGATTAGTCTGTGGAGAGTTGGGGAGGCTTAGGGGTTACTGGGAGTTACTGGAGTTAACTGGGAGTTACTGGGAGGAATTGGGAGGAATTGGGAGGAACTGGGAGTGTCTGTCCCTAGGATTAGTCCATGGAAGACTGGGGAGTCTTAGGAGTTACTGGGAGGAACTGGGATTAACTGGGAGTGCTTGTCCCTAGGATTAGTCTGGGGAGAGTTGGGGAGGCTTAGGAGTTACTGGGAGCAACTAGGAAGAACTGGGGGGTACTGGGATGAACTGG
>NW_010328834.1:0-218 GCF_000700745.2 Antrostomus carolinensis
CCCACCGACTGGGATCCCGCACGCTTCCGGGTGTTGGGCAGCCTGCTCTGGTCCGGGCAAGTGAGAAACTCCGGATAACTGGGAATTCAGTGCCATCGGGCGGAGAATCATCCCAAACTGGAGGCACTGGGAAGTCACAGTCGCTGCGGGAGCTTTGGCAGAGGTTTGGTGCTGGTCCAGGCTCGTGAAACATCCCAAACTGGAGGGCCTGGGAAATA
>NW_010328834.1:409-632 GCF_000700745.2 Antrostomus carolinensis
ACGCTAGCAGAGGGACTGCCCCCGAAACACCCCCAGCCTGCGTGACCAGCTGCCTCCCGGGCACGCTCGCCTTGTTTTGGGGTCTTTGGACAGCCCCGGGGTGGCACGTGGGCGAAGGGACCCTCTCCCCACGCGTGTTTGGGTGCTTTTGGTGGGGTGGGAGGCAGCGGCTGGCCCCGGCGGAGGGCACTGCTCTGCTGGCAGCCCCCTTGCCTGGCTGGAG
>NW_010328835.1:0-2376 GCF_000700745.2 Antrostomus carolinensis
TAAGTATATAAAATATATATAAATAAGTAAATATATATTAAAATATTTAAGTAAATAGCCTCTTCCTCTAAATTCTTGATTATTGGGAACCAGAGGTGAAAACAAAACCCTTCTGCATCTACGAGCTGGATAAAAAAAATAGTGTTTTCAAGAAAATACCAACCTGTGTTTGTGATTTAATCTGTTTTATGTTATCAGACAAACGTGATTAGTGAAGTAATTGTAATTTGTGGTGTTTGTGGAGCAGGAGGTACTTGTGTGACAGAATTAGGGGATTTTTAGATTTATAATTGTTTTGAAAAATAAATAAATTGGCCAAAACTGACCAGGAGTTGGCTCAGAAAATGTAAGTAAGTGGAAAAGCGCGACACGCTGCGTGTTTGGGGCTCTCGGTGGATTTACTCTCCTGCAGGGAGCTGCTGGGTTGGTTTTCCCCACAAAAAATTAAAATAAATCCAATATTGAACAAGCTCCTTAGTCCTGGGCACGGGGTTTGGTACCTGGAGCTGCTTTAGTGTCCACCTTCCTCCAGGATGAACTCCTTAACCGGCAACAAACCCTGAGTAAAGAGTCAGTATGACACTCAGCTTAACCTCTGAAAAACCAGCCCTAAAAGAACAATTAACACCTGGTAGTAATTGCTCTGGTGTGAGAAAGCCCTGAGCAAACCTGTTTGAACTTCTGAGGAGACCTCCAGCCATCCCTTTTGAACCTTCCCTGTTCCTCACCCCAGGGGCAGGTGAGTCTGACTTCACCTTCCCTACGCTCTCCAGGTTCCTCAGAGGTGTCCAGCTGGTCCCTGGGGTTTGTTCAGCTCTCTTTGCTGGGGGGGAAAAAGCCTCGTGTCCCCCGTATCCTCTATGGTCTGCGCCTGAAAATGCAATTAAAGACTATCTTAAAAATTAATGTAATTGATTTATTGGCTCTAATAGACAACGAGGTGATTCTGGAGGCGTGGTGGGGATTTGGTGAACGCAAGCGACGTTAAAAAGATGTTGGTTGAAGATTTGTCTGTGTGTTGGGAGTTTAAAGCTCGGGGTTTTGGTGATTTTTAACATCATTCCTGTGAAGAGCCGGAGCGTGAGCGTCGCCGTTCTCGTGCTGAGGTTTGGGGGTGAGTTTGAGACCCAAGCTGGGCTTTGAGGAGCCTCAAGCCGGGCAGCAGGCGCAGGTGTTGGGTTAAACCCAGCTCTGGGAACCGACTTCAAGGACTTCCTGGGCTGGAAAGACTTTTTTTGAGTCATTTCCAAGTTTGTTTGGGGTTTTTTTTTCACTGGGGGAAAGGTTAACGTTGGAGCTGTCCAAGAATGGTGAATTTGGGTTGGTTTGCTCACATTAAATCATTGTTCTCAATCTGTTTAAACTTTGGAACATGCACTGTTGTCTTGGATCCCTTCTGCATCGCAACGCTTCTCATCATCAAGGATTTTCCGGCTCACACCGATCGTTCCCTACAAATAAAACCAAAAGTCTGGAGAACAAAAAGGCAAAGGGATAAAAAATGAACGTTTTTTTTTTTTTTTTCAGTATAATTCTGAATTAACACGTGTTTCTTCTCCTTCCAGATCTTTCTTTCCATAGTAGCTTCGAAAATGAAGGTCAGAGGGTTCAGCTGGTGAAGGAGAAGCGCACGCCACGAAGGATCAACTCAGATTTCTGGTAATCATCCTGAATTGTATTTACTCCTCCGCCCAGAAATGTGTGATTTATGGGCAAGATATTTTGGGGCAAGAAAGTCTTTTTTTTGGTGGTGTCACCAGAGAGACTAGAGGAATTAATTCCATCCAGGCATCGTTTCCTCCGAGTGCTCTGGATTAAGTTAATCTCCAGCAAACTATGGCCAGCGCGTCGCTGGATTTGCCAGATTGACTGATCAGCATTTACCAAACCTCCAGCTGTGTTAAATCTGGATTAAACTTCATTATTCCAATAATTTTATTAAATTAAGAATTTTAAATTGATTTTGACAAAAGAGCTGATTCCAATGGGGAAAATAAGAGGCAGAAACAACAGAGAAGCAGAGACCAGGAAAAATCTTCACACACATAAAATAATTCCATTTTTTCTCTATTTTCCCCCATTTCTCAGGTGTTTAAGAATATCAGACACAAGTTTTTTAGCTCTCCCTCCCCATCTGGTGTCCTCCAGATCTGAATCCTCCTCCAGATCCATTATTTCTATACTAATCTAATTCAGATTAGATTTCTAAACTTTAATACAGTTTAAGAAAACCTGAATGAACATGGCACCATCTGTAATATAATATATAATGCAAATTAGATTTCTAATCTAATAGAGATAATCTATAGTATAGATTGGAAAGATTAGAATATAAAGAGATATATATTAAGAAAATAATAACTATATAAATAATAT
>NW_010328836.1:0-4734 GCF_000700745.2 Antrostomus carolinensis
GGTGGTTCCTCAAACAAAAAGCATTTTAAAGGGGGAAATTGCCCACGTACAGAAAATGACCCCACAGGGATAGTGATGCTGAGGGGAAAGTGAAGTCAGTGGAAAGTTTCCCTCTCAGGTGAGCTGAGATGTCACCTGTGAGGACATGGCTATGCCCACAGATTCAGGTCAGATTACACCGATTAAAACGCAGATCGGGCACAATTGGGTATTTTCTCACCTTTAAATATGGCAAAGAACAATTTAATGATTCAAAGTAGAATTTCCTTTCTCCAAGGCAAACTCTTTCTGAGATCCTATGTTGCATTTTTTTTTATATTTACAACAAACACCAATTTCTTTAAGTTATTCCTATTATCCTGAAGTCTAAAAACTGTACCACACTTAAGTTACAAATATAACATGAAATACTTCACTGGGTTTTCCCATATTAATTAGCAGAGCTTGCAGGGTCTCAATTACACTGGATGTGGCTTTCAGACCTCCCACGTCTGCAGTTTTTCATAGTTTTGGATAGCTGAGAGCATGGAATACTTTGAGGATGAAAGTGAGACTAACAAGGAACTTCCATCCATATTCCTTCTTAAAAATACTGTGCCTGTAAAAAAGAGAAAGATCTCTATGCAAGAATATTCCTTCTGCAGAAAGCAATGCAGAAAGGGGGAATATTTGGACCTGCTATGGAAGTTGTATACACACCCCTTTTCCTCAGACATACTGAGGTCTAAGGCGAGCAAAAAATCAAGAGGAAAACTGGATTCATCCCTTCAGACTTTAAACTGGCATGAACGTGGCACATCACCTGTAGCCTCACTGGCTTTGACGGCGCTGCAGTCATCCTCCACTGCCTTCCACACACAGCTGCCTCTTCCTTGCCTCTTACACACAATTATTATGCACAGTAATTACATCCCTGTAACTCTGTTTGCTTTGGCATGTCACAGATATGAGTTCCCTCCCCATAAACTGCTGTAATTATTATAAGGTGCATAATTTGGAATAAGAGTAGATGTTCACCTTCCCTTTGTCATTGCACTGCTACCTAGAAGGACTTATGTGAGTAGAGGTGTTTGTCAAGAAGGGAGGCAGCTGAGCTGTCTTCCTTCACATTTCTCCCTGTCTCTTCCTTTCCTGTTCTTCACTTACAAAATGACAGAGCGAGCACTAGAGCTGAAACATGAAAATCAGATGGGCAACTCCTAGAACAGCTCTTGAGTATCAGAGATGTTAAATGTGAACGTTTACGTGAAGCCACCAACAAACAAGTCCCTGATGCTTATTCATTTTTTATTTGCCTTCCATAGTAGCAACTACATCATCATGCTTTGGAGAAGACAACCTTCAAGCCTCTGTACTTACGAAGTTGTGACTGCTGGATGATAGTTACATCTCTTCTCAGTGACATGCATTTACCTTCTTGACAAGTAAAGGCTCAAAATAGGCCCTGTCCTCTTTACCAAGAAAGCATCTGAGGGAAGCTGAGAGGAAAAAAACCACAAAGTAAATAGAGACAAGAGCCTTCTAAGCATTGGATGCTCATCTTTATTGTTACTGTAAGCATACTGAACTACAAACTGGCATAAAATCCAAAAAAACAGGTTAGGAATCACAAGCAACTGAACAAATGCTTTCTGTTACTGCATTGAAGAAAACTGCTCTGAGCAAGGCTATGTGTCCCTCGCTCATCAAAGCAATTTTAACATGAAAGCTGATATTGTCAATCCAAACGTAACCTGAATGTATTTTTCTAAGTAACAGCACAGAAAGAAAGATCAGAGTTATGCTCAGATATCACATGTAGGCTCCAGATTAATGAAAATGAGGTTGTTTAATGTTCTGCTGATTCGAGAAAAACAGTAGTGACATGACTCATCTCTTCTCTTTCTCCTCAGAGGATTGCTCCTTCCTAACACAACTGAGGATTTATCTTTATATAACTAGATCATGAAGCAGGAGTTCAGCTGCCTATCAAACAGAAAGCAAATTAATCAAATCACACATACCATTTCTCTAATGGCACATTCAAAAATTTTTATCAAGGGAATGTATATCAAATGGACACGCATTGGTCTGGTTGTGGAATATGCATCAAGCTAAATAAATTTCATTTTCTCTTTTGTGTTTCTTTTGTGGATATTTCATTTTAAGAAGTATTTTTCTGCAACTGAATGGATTCCAATTGCAGAAATAGCTGCCGCTAAGCTAGAAAAATCTCATCATAACATTTCATTGTAAATATCAAAGGCTAGAAATCCTCCAAGAGAGAAATAAACATATCACATCATTGAACTTTCCGTGAAAATGTTGCAAACTTATTTACCAGAAGACTGTTACAGTCAGAGAATAAACCAAATAAAAGGAGAATCATGTTTCTACTAATAGTCATTCTGATCCCACAAATATTTTTGTTTATGACATCTCCAGAATTATATCAAGTAGTAAAAGGGAACTTAGGGACAATTTTCCAAGTGCTTTGTACCCACAACCAGAACCAGGTTTAGTTTCATTTCAGTTTCAGAGGGATTTACAAATCAACATACTTACAATATGTTGGTTGGTGCATGCTCCATCAACTTCTATTTACGTCTGTGAAAAGGCTCTGTTCCTTCTGGCATTGGTCCTTCAACATGAAGAAAAGACTTTGCCTCACATTTATTTTTCCTGTCACAAGCTTTGGCCCCAGAAGGAATGCAGAGCCTGCTTCAAGGTAAGGAAATGAAAAGTTCAAACAGCCCCATCATCATCATCATTATACCTGAAATCTGAAAGTCAAAGACATGCAGGCAATCATACTTTTTACAAGAGAGACATTATTTAGCAACGTAGGTTTAAACAATTTAGACAATTCTTTTTTCTTGTCCTCCCTCCCCCAAACACGATGATGCTTCATTCAGAAATAGCGAGGCAGCCCAGGGGCAGCTCTGTCAGCTGGCACGCACAGCACCTAGGATTTATTCCCAGGCTGCGTCTCTTGATGCTTCACTTGGCAAGAATGAAAGAAAAGGAAACGTTTTAACTAAGTTAAAACAGCAAAGCAGCTTTCAACCTTGTTTGACTGATTTCTATCAGACAATATTTCAGGATCCGAAGAAACCCTACAGAGTGTCCTCTATGGAGGCAATCCATATGCGAGTGGGTTAAAAATAAGTCAGTCTCATCTCCTGTCCTCTACAGCAGCAATCCATATGTGAGCTGGTTAAAAATACACCAGTCTCATTGCGTGTGCTTCTATAGGGCACTAAAGCTGTCTTGGAGATATTCTTTCTTGGTTTGAAAACATTTTAATACATTCAATCTTGTATGAATGCTTAAATCTGTTATGGAAATTTTCAAGTCTATGTTTTATACAAGAAATCTGTATCATTCTTCACTGCAGAAGGCAGGTGTACTCGTTAGCACAAACAGACTTCAACAGAATTCACTAGAAACCATCAGCATTTTCTAGCATGACCTAAAAACTATATAGAGAAAAACCATTTAGAAGTTGCTACTTCCTCTCTTTTTATGACTAAAACCAGATTTGGCTTGTTATTTCACTATAAAGGGGAGATTTCTTACTTGAAAACTGGGTCCTGTATCTATTTCAGACTGTGCTAACTGTATGCACAGAAAAAAATAATAAATACAATTCTAGAGTTCATGACTCCCGTTCAAAGTTGAGTCACGGCAACTCAAAAGCTTGGCTAAAGGGGGAAAGGAGTATGAAACCCATCCTGATCTCTTCAAAGCACCTCTTCAGTGAGTGCTTTGGATTTATTTGTTTGTTTGTTTCCTTGGGAATGTTTTATAGCATGATAAAAATGGCTCATTTAGCTGTCTTTTTGGAATTATGATGAGTTGTTTGACCGGCAAGGCTTAGAAGAAATTACAAAGAAAGAAGTTTCTTATCAAGCCCTACAGTAAATGTGGACCCACAGACTTCCCCCTCCCCCAAAGGTCACAAATCTGAGCAAACCTCAGGGCATACAATGCGTAGCCCAAAGGTGACTCCCAAATGAGATGTGTGCAGGTGGTTAACTTTGAAACTCCTGCTTCAAGTAAAGAGGCAAACACGCTTCTCCATGTGGTTGATGTGATGAATTTTGGGTTAAAAATTCTAAAAATACAACAAAGACAAAACCCACAGAACTGCTCCATTTGCTCCTGCTTTCAGAAATGGCTAAACCACATTTGCTTTACACAAGAGATGCAAAATGTTTCCCATGTATTTCTGTAAAAACATGTACGTGAACAAATAACCACATTAACTGAAAATTTTCTGACACAAGAAGTTTCCTTCCCAAAATCTGTCAAACTTATTTCTCTCATAGGCACTCAGTCAGCTCCACGTGAAGCCACCGCTCCTGAGTCAGCCTGAGAGATCTCCTGGCAGGCATGCGTACTCCTTAACGCTGGGTCCATACAAAGACAAAAGCGACGTTTAACGCACTCAGCACCACCCCGCGACAGTCACCGAGGAGAGAACCCGCACGATCCTCACAGGCGCGGACCGGGCATTGCACAGGACTTTATTGGGGAGCGATTAAAAAGCGTCCCTGATTTTACAGGTCCGAACTGCAAGAGGTGCCTGGAGCACTGGGGACACACGAGAGCCCCTCTGCCGGCACCCACCGCCAGACGGACAGGAGACACCTCTTATCGAAAGAAAAATTCCATAAAAGCAGTGAATCCCTTTCAACAAATTCCCAAAGAAACTGTCGAGGCGGAGTCGAAACACTCCCTGTCCCCGGGGTC
>NW_010328837.1:0-217 GCF_000700745.2 Antrostomus carolinensis
CACCGGTCCCGCCTCAGGCTCATGCTCAGTCTCCGGTTCACCCGTCCCGGGCCCCGTTCCCTCTTACCGAGCCCGGACCCCCAGACCCCGTTCACCCTCATCGGTCCCCAGTCCCGGCCCCGGTTCCGCTCACCGGTTCCGAGTCCCATTCCCGGTCCCGCCTCAGACCCCGCTCATACTCACCGGTCCCGGTCGCCGGTCCCGGTCCCGGTGTCCC
>NW_010328837.1:424-628 GCF_000700745.2 Antrostomus carolinensis
GGGCCCGCCTCAGACCCCGCTCACATTCACCGGTCCCGGTCCCCGGTCCCAGTCCCCATCCCCGGTTCCGGTTCCGCTCACCAGTTCCGAGTGCCATTCCCGGTCCGTGCTCACCGGTTCCGCCTCAGACCCCGATCACAGTCCCCGGTCCCGGTCCCCATCCCTGGTTCTGGTTCTGCTCACCGGTACCGGTACCGGTTCAGA
>NW_010328838.1:0-1050 GCF_000700745.2 Antrostomus carolinensis
GCACGGCTCACCAGTAACCAAAACACTGGGGTGTTATCAACACCCCTTGAGCCACCAATACAAAACACAGCACTCTGAGGGCTGCTGCGGGGAAAATCAACTCCAGCCCAGACAGACCCAATACACACACCATGGTGCAGGCTATGGGGAACACCTTGGGCTCCTGCATTGGTGTTGGGGACAGCAAAGTCTCTCACTGGGGACTTACCTTGGTGGCCCAGGTGCACAGTGAAGGTGAGATGTCCTTCTCCAGGGGTTACTGGGGACCTCAGAGGCCAAAGTCTCCCTGCCTTGCTCCCCATTTTACCCAGGTCAAGGAAAACCTGGCCCTAAGCTATGCCTGGATGCCACAAGGATGCAAGTGGTGAATCAAGAAGCCATGCTGGTGGTTTGACAATGTGCTTTATCTTGCCAGGATGAAGAAAAAAGAAACAAATTACAAACAGACACGTACAAGAAAATTCAATTTTTTTTTTTCTAATGAATGCCAGTAGGCTTGCTTTTATTTGGTACTTTAGGCATTTACATATAAATTGCTCTATAATGGCTCTGCCCTCCTTCTCTTCAGCATTTGTTGTTAATGAGCTGGAGGAAAGGTCAGGGGCTGAGCTGAATGTTGCTGAGGGGTTGTGGTGTGATCCAGTGAGCTGAGCTGAGCTGGGCTGAGCTGGGCTGGGGGTCCATCCTTTCCCTCCCACACTCCCCACTGCCTTGCTGGGCACCCAGCCTACTGGACACCCAAAAAAGCAAAGTCACCTTAAAGATGCAAGATGAGTCCTGTCCCACGAGCAGTTCATTTTGCATCCCATTCCCAGTGAGATCTGATCCCACCACGTAGGTGATGTGTTACAGTGGCATACAGGGGCTTGGGCTCTGCTGGCATGGGTGGCAAGGGGATTCATTCAGTTTCTAACAAGCCTCTTCCAGCCCATGGTGCTCAGTGCTGCCAGCATGATGAGCCCCATCCTGTCACCATCACAGAGGCCAACATCACCCTGAACGAAGATATTTACCCCAAGATATCTTGGGGCACCCTGAGATAAAAGGGAA
>NW_010328838.1:1120-7274 GCF_000700745.2 Antrostomus carolinensis
TAGGCTGCTCACCGGGGCAGGAGGGCTGGGGGAACCCCAGGCACCTCCAAGCAGAGCCTTACCCTGGGGGGTCCCTGAAGGCAGGGGAGGTGGGGGACAGCCCCATCCACCCAACGTTGAGCACAGCAGGACTGACCTAATTTCCACCATCTCCCTGGGATGTGCTTGTCTCTGGGACTGGATAAAGCTCCCTTTGATCAACAGAGACTGGTGCTATAGTCAGCTTTTGTCCATAAAGAATTAAGGCTGTGGGTGTGGGAGGGAGAGGGGGCTGCACCACGATGGGAGAGGTGGGTGGAAACGGCTGGAGAGAAATGTCATTAGGGATGACAAGCTTTGAAGTGACAGAGCCGGAAGGCCTGTGGCACTCCCCAAATGCCGGAATGTTTCCAACAACAAGGAAATAAAAAAATAAAAGGAAAATAAAATATAGCAGAGCAGGTTCATCCTGGAGTCTAAACTGGAGATCACCTTTTGGGGGGGGTGGCTGCATCTGCAGGAGTGGGGAACCCCCACTTTGCCAGCACCTCCTCATCAAAGATGAGCTGGTGCCTACTGCACATAAAGCCCCAATGCCTGCCCCCTCATCATCCAAAGGCTCAGAGCAAAGCTCCTTCTCTGCACCATTTCCATGTGTCTTAAAAAGAGAATACTTAGCTGGCAGATGTGGAGAGGAGTGAAGGTGTTCAGGTGTGATGCCATGGGGCAGGAGTACATTGAGGAAACACTTGTGTTGTCACCTAGTAGCTCCAGGACCCTGATGCATTGGTGAGGCATTGGTGCTTGTATCACCTTAGGTCTTGTAGGTGACCTATAAATTAAAAAGGAGGCAAGAGACAGTGATAAGAAGACCCAAAGTTTTGGAATCACCCTAAAATTCCAGCTAATTCTATTTCTTTGCCACCCAACCACAACTGCATGCCTGACACTGTCCACATAACTCCACCACTCATCCGTGAGTCTCTGCCTAGCCCAGGGATGACCATGAAACACGGACAAACCCTCTGCCAAAGAAGAGAAAACAACCCATGGCAGAGTGCCATGGGATGAAGGTGTTTCTGGGAAACTCCTGCACAGACAAAGTCAGTCAGTTCACGTGCTTATTTATGTCCCTTGAACACAAGGTGCTGCGATGAATTGACGAGAAATATAATTGCATTGGATTGAGAATTTTTGCAGAGAATAAGGATTTTTTATTTTTTCCTGCAACATTGGTTTAATCTAATGCCTGCATTTGATAAAAAAATACTTACCCTGTTTATTTAGATTCATAAGGCTGAGTTGAAGATAAAACCCTTAATGGCAAAGCAGCAAAAGAGAGAGAACATCCTGTCCTCCACAGGGAACCTTTAGCCAAACAACAAAACTAAATAAAGGCAGCAAATTTCCTTTTCCCTCTGCTCTAAGTCTAACTTAAGCCCTTGGGGGCTTCATGTAGGTGTTTCTGTAAAAAACACATGTCAAAATGCTGCTGGCCTCTGCTAGGGAGGCTGTCTGCAACACAGCCAACGCTCCTTCCTCACACTGCCAAGGTCTGTAGCAGATGAGTGTGATGTTCTGTGAATCCCAGGTTTAGGATCAGAACTATAACAAGGCTGGGGCATATTTATCTATGGAAAAATTTGGTTGTCACTCTAGCATTTCTTCTGGGTCACCTGCAACATTTCCTTCTTCCCTAATGGAAAGATTTTTGCTTAGAGGTATGCCCCTGTGGAGTGTATAGAATCATAGAATGGTTTGGGTTGGAAGGGACCTTAAAGCTCATCCAGTTCCAACCCCCCCTACCATCAGCAGGGACACCTTCCACTAGACCAGGTTGCTCAAAGCCTCATCCAACCTGGCCTTCAACACTTCCAGGGAGGAGCAGCCACAATTTCCTTGGGCAACCTGTTCCAGTGTCTGACCACCCTCACAGTGAAGAACTTCTTCCTAATATCTAATCTAAACCTGCCATCTTTCAGTTTAAACCCATTTCCCCTTGTTTTGTCATTAACTGTCCTTATGAAAAGTCCTTCCCCAGCTTTCTTGTAGCCCCTTCAGGTACTGGGAGGCCGCTATAAGATCTCACCAGAGTCTTCTCTCTTCCAGGCTGAACAGCCCCAACTCTCTCAGCCTGTCCTCACAGCAGAGCTGCTCCAGCCCTCGCATCATCCTGGTGGCCTCCTCTGGACTTGTTCTAGCTGCTCCACGTCTCTCTTGTGATGGAGGCTTCAGAACTGGACGCAGATACGAGCTAAGATCATAATCAAGAAAAACTATATCATGAATTCTTCCATACCAGAATATCCAGCTTCAGTACTTGTTGGCAAGAAAAAGAGAAACTCAAACTAAACAAAAAATAAAAATTAAAATTAAAAAATGTTGGCATTATAATATCAAAAAGACAGTCAACCTGAAACTGAACAGACTCAACAAGGACATTCAAAATATTCATTATCTTTTAAGAAGAAGATGGAACTAAAACTTGTGCCAAAAAAAAACCCCCGAAGAGGTGAAAAATAAAAGAACAATTTCTTTTATTTTCAGAGGGAAGACATACAACTGGGATAAATTTACAACAATAACTTGAAGCTTCAACCAAGAGCTGATAAAAGACAAAAGGCAAGAAGGGAGAAGGCGCGTGTCTGCGCCGAAGGCTCACACCACTTCAAGGCTCTGCCTCTCGTTTCCAAGCAAGAGAAACCTGCCAGAGTGGTAAGAGAATGAGACCTTGTCCCCATCCCCTGGCACAGCGCTGGCTGCACCCTCACCCAAGGGTTCCAGGGGAAGTTTGCCCATTTCCTGGGCTCTCCTGATAGGACTTCTTGCTCCTGGTAGCTGCCTACAGTGATCCAAAGATGATCTTCACTGAAGTGGCAGAATGCAAATATCACACAGAATGGTGGGGTTGGAAGGGACCTCAGGAGATCATCCAGTCCAAAGCAGGTTCACTACACCAGATATTTCAATGCAGGTGATCACTTCCAAAGCAGGTCCCCTACACCAGGTCACACAGGAAAGCATCCAGGTGGGTTTGAGCATCTCCGGAGATGGAGACTCCACACCCTCTCTGGGCAGCCTGTCCCAGGGCT
This sequence comes from Antrostomus carolinensis, assembly GCF_000700745.2. Lineage (NCBI taxonomy): Eukaryota > Metazoa > Chordata > Aves > Caprimulgiformes > Caprimulgidae > Antrostomus > Antrostomus carolinensis. Next base: position 4,192 of record NW_010328838.1, read on the forward strand.
CCAACACCCTGTCAGTAATGAAGTTTTTCATCGAACATAATGTCAGGCCAGTTACTAGGGAAAAATATCCCCTGGGAGACTGGTGCAGCTCTGGGACAGGTCACTAGAGGTGGTGAAGCCTCAACCCTTGGAGGTTTCCAGGACGTAGCCACATCTGACCAGATCTAGTGGTGATGACAGTCCTTCGAGCAGGAGGTTGGGCTAGAGACTTATGGGTGATGCTTTATGGAATCATAGAAGAGAATCACAGAATTAGCTAGGTCAGAAAAGACCCTTAAGATCATCAAGTCCAACCATAAACCTAACACTGCCAAGTCCCCAACTAAACCATGTCCCAAAGCACCACATCTACATGTCTTTTAAATACCTTCAGGAATGGGGACTCCACTGCTTCCTTGGGCAGCCTGTTCCAATACTTGATAACCCTTTCAGTGAAAAAAAAATTTCCTAATATCCAAGCTAAACCTCCCCATTTCCTGTTGTCCTATCACTTATTACTTGGGAGAAGTGATCAACCCCCACCTCTCTCCAGCCTCCTTTCAGGGAGCTGTAGAGAGTGAGAAGGTCTCCCCTCAGCCTCCTTTTCTCCAGGCTCAACAACCCCAGTTCCCTCAGCCGGGAACTCAGCACACTTGTGCTCCAGACCCTTCACCAGTTCCATTGCTCTTTTTTGGACAAAAATCTAGTTACCTCTTTCTTTATCTTTTTTTATCTTTCACCCAGCCCATCCATGAAACAAGTCAACCAGGAGGTTGGTTAAAACGTCTGATAAAATTCACTGCTGCAGTATTTAAACCAAGTGGTACCAAGGGGTATCTCAGAGATGTGGCACTTACCAAAGCACTGCCTAAGCACCTTGTGACCACAACTGTGGATAAGTCAGGAGTTGAGGAAAATAGGACAGGCATGTAGCAAAAAGAAGATAAACTGTGAAAGATACCTGCTCCTTCTTCCTTACAAAGTCCTGGGGAAGGACTTTTCACAAGGGCAGTTAATGACAAAACAAGGGGAAATGGGTTTAAGCTGAAAGAGGGGAGGTTTAGTTTAGATATTAGGAAGAAGTTCTTCACTGTGAGGGTGATGAGACACTGAAAGAGGTTGCCCAAGGAAATTGTGGTTGCTCTTCCCTGGAAGTGTTGAAGGCCAGGCTGGATGAGGCTTTGAGCAACCTGGTCTAGTGGAAGGTGTCCCTGCTGATGGCAGGGGGGTTGGAACTGGATGATCTTTAAGGTCCCTTCCAACCCAAACCATTCTATGATTCTATGAAATAAACTGGAGATGCCAGAAGTAGAAGCTCCTCCAGACCTGCTGGGGAGCAACAAGAGGACAGTGGGGGTTAGGTCCTGGCCACCTCGGGGGGCAGAGCTGTGGCTCTGGGGTTGGTCTGGTCCCTCAAGGACTGCTCAGCTGCAGAGCTGAGCATCCCCATCAGCAGTCTCCAGCAGGAAAATCTGTGAACAACAAATCACTGCTGTATGAAGTAAGAAATATTACATAAATTAACACCAATTTAGTGTAATTTAGAGGACAACCTTGTCCAAGAAGGCAATTAATCATTCCTCAGAACAAAAAGGGAGGTAAACAGCCTGAACAATAGATTCCCAAAGCTGGCAAGAGTGTGAAATCCCTCTTTTTATTAGTAGTATCATCGTATTGCAATTAAAATAGTTGCCTGAAGGAAGGAAAGGGAAATTTTAATCCAGTATGTTGGATGATCCCACTACAGCTCTGGCAGGACACAGGGTCTCACTGGAAACCCAGACCCTCAAAAAGGCCCCAAGGGACCCAAGTGATGGTGATTTCCATGGTGACCAGATGCAACCTGGCCAAGGCGGTTACAGAAAACCCCAGGGGAAGCAGCCTGTGATGGCCATGGACACCTCAACCTCGCACAGAGCAGGTGGACAGGCGCCAACTAGAGACACATAAGTATGGACCAGAGCTTTGGGGTGTTTTGGGTGACCAAGGACATGCTAGTTACAGGCTGGTGAGTGATGCTCACGTCCCACTCATTACCAGTCTCCTGAACCCTCCCATCTCGCAGTTGATTAGCAGAAAGCTCAGTTGAGAGGATCAGGGGCTTCTCTCTCCCTCACCCTCCCCCTGCATCCTCACAAACCCTCTTTGCTCTAATTGATGGACACAATTCACTGCAATTAGTATTTCAGCAGCAGGTAGTTAACCCTCGGGGCAGAGCCAGGTTGTCTCTATTTGACTTGCTCTGCCTGGTCCTGAATTTAGAACAAGCTCTTCAGATTAGTGTTGGCTTGCTGAGCCATCAGAGCTGGCAGCTCTCTGCTCCTCTGGCCAAAGAGACCTCACTGCTCAGGGCAGCAAAATGCTCCCTCAATCCCCTTGGCTGCAGAAACCAGCCCAGCAAAAACCCTGCGCCACGACTGCCCTGCTCCAGTAACAAGGCTGAGGTCCTTCCCCTGCTAAAAGGACCCTGTACAGGTCATAAATGCAAAATATCTTCCTGGCCCCAGCACCCAGGCTGATATTTAGGCAAAAAGTGATTTGTTTGTCCTTTAAATTGCCAATAATCTGCATTTATTTTGATTGGCACTCATGGCAAGAGCATTTACAGACAGCAGTTGGGTAGGTATAATTATATTACTATCTTATTGTGTATAACCTGAGGGTTTTCTGCTCAGATAAAAGAAAAAAGAAAAAAGAAAAAAGAAAAAAGAAAAAAGAAAAAAGAAAAAAGAAAAAAGAAAAAAGAAAAGGAAGAAAAGAAAAAAGAAAAAAGAAAAAAGAAAAAAGAAAAAAGAAAAAAGAAAAAAGAAAAAAGAAAAAAGAAAAAAGAAAAAAGAAAAAAGAAAAAAGAAAAAAGAAAAAAGAAAAAAGAAAAAAGAAAAAAGAAAAAAGAAAAAAGAAAAAAGAAAAAAGAAAAAAGAAAAAAGAAAAAAGAAAAAAGAAAAAAGAAAAAAGAAAAAAGGGGGGGGGGAAATAAAAACAAAGAGAAAGAAAAGGGACAGCCATGAAGCCAGGGACCAGACCCAGGCCAGCATGGAGGGCTTCACACATGGCAAAGACTTTCCATCCAGTGCTGGAAAGAGATTGACATGTGCCCAGACTCC
>NW_010328838.1:7356-9363 GCF_000700745.2 Antrostomus carolinensis
CGGGGCAGCCCCAGCCACAACATTCTGCAAGGGAGGTGGAAACCTGTCAGACAACCTTGCAGGGATTAAGACGTGTAGAGATTTCTCTGGAAATAATAAATGTCTGAGATGCATTTCCAGGAATTTGGAACAGAAAAAAAGTCATAGAGAGCTCAATCACACATTGCAGGATGACTTGCAGGCAAAGGGTTGGGTTTGGGGGTCTCTGCACTCCCCCTCTGCCATGCACCCCTGCCCACATGATGCTGTCCTAAAAGATTTGTCACCCACTGAGACCAGGACCTCTGCATCTACTCACACACTCTTTGGATCTGGGAAAAAACATTGGTCAAGGGAGAAAACCTCTAGCCACACATCCCCAGATGCAGCTAACTTCCCCTAGTCCTGTTCGCCAAGACCCCTGCAGCCCTCCCCAGCTTTCTCTCTCCTGCACGTTCAGTCATAAGTCTTTCTGCCCCCAGATCACCCACAATATTTAAGCACAGACCCAAAGCCCAGAGTGGTGCTGCTGGCCTGCAACTCCAGGAGCTGCACAGACAGTTCAAAAGTCAAGATGAAAGCACCAGCTCAAGGTCCAGCCCCATGGCCACCCCCTCTGTGCACAGGGCACAAACCCAGCCCTGTTCCTCTGCCAGAGGTGTAGGAAAATCCCCATGTCTTTGAGTTCTACCCCTATATTGTGTCTGCTGGCTAGCGATCCTCCTGCTCTCCAACACAAACCACACAAGCCATGTCCCCCCCACCATGTAGAGAAGAGGACAGCAGCCGACAGCCCAGGCCCTGCACTGCTCACTGCAGAGGAGGGCTGTGTACCTGTTAAGTTTTTTCTACTTATTTGACTAGGAAAAAAAAAAAAAATCTTCAAGCTTTCCAATTCATATTTTCCAAGACCTCCTGCGTTGGGTGGTCACCTGATAACACACAAACACATGATGGCATTTCAGTGGGCTGCTATACATCAGTGGAGTGCTCTTGCTCAAAATACAAGGTAAAACATGTTAATTTTAAACTTCAGGGAAGGCAACTTAAGCCAATACCTTGGTTTTTGCAGTTAGGTCCAAGGGCATGTGCAGAGCCCACATGGCAGCTCAGCACCATCAGTGGCAGCTCATTGAGCTGCTGTTCTCCAAACCACATTTAATTGTGTTCATACCTTTCATATTTTAGTAAGAATTTGGTTTTCTTTCCACCCTCACCTCCCCTCAGAAAATAAATGGCCTGTCTTTACCAACCTAACTCTATCCTAGAAAACTTTTTGCCTGTGAATCATAATTTATATCCACGGATTGTATTTAACAATATCACAACAGCCCTCAACCTCTGTCTTAAATCCTCTCTGTCCTGGATATATTAACAATGCACTTGAAAGCCATCCTGGCCAGAAGGTTTAAAACGCAAGTGGAAAAAAAGCCCCAGGTTAATCAGCAGTAACAAAACCATCACCCTGGACACAAGTCATGGACCAAAAATAAACCATCACTTGCCTAAATAAATGAGAAGCAAGTGCCGGAATATGAATGGGGGGGATTACCTGCAGGATTTGCCTCAGCCCCAGCATAACTGGGCAGAGACAGCCCTGAGGCTTGGGACCAGCGTGGTGCAGCATCAAATACCGGGGCCAGCTTGCTCTGGGGGTCAGAGGTGATGTCGCCCACACCCAGCCTCCCCCTCCAGCTCAGCCATCCCTGTGCCTCCTTCGCCGTGTCAGCCAGGCTCGATGGAGCTGACTCTTCAAGTGTAATTTGTTATTCCGTTACGGTCATTTTCTATATTAATTTTATGCGGCATGAAAAGCCCTTTCATATGTTAAACTCTAATTCATATGCTAATACCTAATTTATGGCAAGGTAATTATTTTTTGTCAAATTTTTTATTCAGCGTTCAGTGAGGAAGGGAGAGGCGGGCAGCGGGTGAATTTTGGCACTGCAGTGCGGATGGGCAGGACTGAGCCTGGGAAGACCCTCCCACTCCCCGAGTGTCAACCAGAGTGGGCACAACACCATGACT
>NW_010328838.1:9738-18490 GCF_000700745.2 Antrostomus carolinensis
CCAGGTTGGATGAGGCTTTGAGCAACCTGGTCTAGTGGAAGGTGTCCCTGCTGATGACAGGGGAGTTAGAACTGGATAAGCTTTAAAGTCCCTTCCAATCCAAACCATTCTATGATTCTATGATCTATTTAATTCCCTGTTGGTAACACCTCCAGAGGAGACCTGGTCCCTCCCCAGAGCACCTCCCAGTGCTAGCAGGAGCCAGTGGATGCTCCCAGGCACTATTTGGGACCTCTCAGCCCTTTGTCCCCAGGGCAGCACATGTGCTCACAGGCAGTGAGTGCAGGCATGTGGGCAAAGGCGAAACCCTCAGCGCCCCTGTTTGCACACTGGTGATGCACATGGGTACCTCTGTATGCCAGCCAGCGTGTGACCATGGGTGCCCTCAGCCAGGAGCACCTGGATCAGGATGGGCCACAGGGATGCACCCACCATCTGCATGGGAAAAACAGGAAAAGTGGCTCTGCCAGCTTGGAAAAGTTTGCTTCAAAGCTTTGAAATGGTACCACTCAGCCTGTCTTCCCCCAGGTCTGGGCTAAGGACATGTCTGTCTGTTCCAAAGCCTGTGCCAGGGAAGCAGGGATGGGAGATTTTCTGAGACGATGGGAGTCAGGGTGCTGATGGATGGGATTTTCAAAAGCTGGAGTGAGGAGTAATGGAGCAATCCAGGCAGAAATCAGACAGAAATAAGGCACCCACCTCTGTTCACAACAGCCACATTTTTGCCCCGTGTTGCTTTGTACAACACCCATGGAAAAGTGGCCTCAGTGTCCCCTAAACAACCAGCTCTCAGCTGCTTGGGACAGGCAGGAGGGATGAGGAGACCTGAGGATGTCCCAATCCCTGCCCTAAGCACCCAGCCCATGTGCAGCACGTTGCTTTACCCTCTCTCCCACCCCAGGAACAGTTTTGTGTATCAGCAAGAGCACCCACATCTCCACTACGAGCGTGTCATCATCACCACATCCAACCCAATGCATGGGACAGAGCTCCACTTCCAGCTTGTCCCCTGCCACCACCGTGTCCTGCCCCAGCTGCTGTCACCCACCCCAGCACCGCTCCGAGGGGCTCACAAGAGCTGAGCAAGGAGATGCAGGGAGCAGGGATGGGGAGCATATGCTGAACATAAAAACCACGACAGCAGTTTAGCCTTCACCCCTGTTTTTTTTTTACCAGTCCATTTTCTGCTTGAGGAAGCGGGTGCATTTCCCATCCTTGCAGCATCAACAGCCGACAGGCTGTCGGAGGTGTGATGGCTCCAGGACAGTTACGCTGCCTGGGATTTCACATTCCTGACACATCCGGTAATTATGCCAAATGAGCTCACCTCATCTTCAGCCTTCTGAGCTGCACACATTAAATTAAGGCCACGGTGTTAGCGTCGCAGTCAAGAAAGGCAGGAGGGGAGAGGCACCCACCCGCTGTGCAGCAGGGACAGGACGGGGCTCAGGGGGTCTGCAGTACCATTGCTTTGGCAGATGATCCACCTAAAAAAAAGCGAGGATCAACCCTTTCCTTCCCCCAACTCCAACCACCACCCCACATCTGCCAGCTCTGCCCATGGGAGTGATGGGGCAAACAGCGAGCGCACAGCGCAGCCGCTCTCCCCCTGCCCCAGCAGCAGGGCATCAGCCTCTCCCCATCTCCCCAGCTCTCTTTTCAATTAACCCTTTTTCTCAAATCTTGCACTTCATACCCCAACCCATCCAGGGGATTTTGCACAGATATATTTTTCATTCTCCACCTTACATCTTTAGCATTAAAAAAAAAAACCCTTAACGATTTATTCCAAAGATATGAACGAACTCTACTAGGCAAAATGAAGCTGTAACTCCCTGAAGCTAAACTCTAAATTCATTTCATAATCCTTAGATAAAAGCTTAGAAGCCAGAATATTCATTACCAACCCAGGCTCCACGAGCAGCCTGGGTAGTAATGGAAAGGAGCAGATTTGACACAGGGGATGCTGCTACAGAAATTAGCCTGTCATAAGATTACAGGGACTAAGTGTTATTGGGTGATAAGGTGTGATGTGTTAATATTAAATTATCTCACTAGTTAAAAAAAAAGAAAGAAAAAAAAGAAAAAAAAGGCACTGATGAAACTCACATTTATTAAAAGCCCTGAATATGATATTAAAAGATCTCAGATAAGCCAGTTTATTTCTGTGTTGTAGTCCAAATTGAAAGAATTCTCCAAGAGGGATTTCTTTGAATGGAGCATTACAGTAATAATAATTATTTTTTTTTAAGTCTTTAATAAATGTTGCAGGACTAAAGAAACCTTAAGAATTCCAGACTAATCTCTCCAGGGAGGGTTCATTAACCCTTCATTCCCTTTCTCATTGCATCAAAACAAGGATTAACTAGAGAATGTTTCCATACGAAATAATGTTCTGTACATCCCAAATTCTCTCTCTAGAGTGAGAGGAGATTAACCCCACCACTCCTTGGGACACAAGGCTGGGATAGGACGGTAACAAAGGTTTCTGGCAAAGAAATACATATATAAACCACAAACACAAAGCTTAAGTGATTTATCGAAGTCACCGTGACCAGCGAGATAGCAATAGGGCCATATAGAACCTAGAGTTTACTCAAAATTTTGATTTGTTGCCACCAGACAGAAACAAATAACAGTGACACCCCAGGCACATTTGTTCTGAAGCCGCGCGGTGACATCCATCACACACCATCCATACTCATATGCTTGGTCTAAGCCAACACCGTGAAGCTCGGAGTGAAAGGATGGAGCTAAAGCACAGGGGAATTACCAGGTGGTAGGGAACCGGAGGGATTTACGAGGCAGCCACAGACATCTGGGGAGTGCAGCCTCAGCAGCAGGTTTTAGCTCAGATAACCCATATATGTATATATCTACACACACACACCACACACGCATATATATACACACACACACACACATATATACGTACATATATATCCTCACGTATATATACACAGATATACACACACACACATATTTATACACACACACACACACACACACATACATACAGACACACATATATACACACACACACATATATACACACACACACATATATACACACACACACACACATATATATATTTATACACACTGCAGTGGGTGCTGCTGGGCTCTGCGGGACCACCCCCTCTCCCTGCAGACCAGGCAGGGAGCTCCCATGGGTGCCAGGGGAACAGCTTTGCCTCACCTGGGGGATTCAGCTGGAGCCATGTCTAGGTCAGAAATTAAACAAGGTTCTCTAATCTCTTGGAGCAACAGAGCAAGAAATATAATTAGCTTTAAAAGGCTGCTAAATTCATTAGAATAAAACACGAGCCAGCACCTTCAAATAGGAGAGATGGCAGCTCTGCTGGTGAGGTCCCCAGCCCCAGGTCCCCCTCCTCTGTCCCTCCTGCCAACAGTGAGCTGTTGTCCCCAATGCAGCTGATGGACATTTGGGAAGGGGCTATAAAGGGGTCTGTGGTCCTAGACCCCCCATCCCTAAAAGAACCTCTAGGAAGTGGTCTATAAAGACTTAGATCACTACTTGTGGTGTTTTCTCAAGTCCCCACTGTGTTTCTTTTTCCCATTTAAAAAAACCACCGTTTTCACCCAGTGCTTGAGGAGGGAGGTGATGGTGTCCAGCACGGTGGAGCTCGTCTCCATGAGTGGCACAGGGAGCAGCAGCTGGCTTGGCAAGTGCAGAGGTGGGCAGACAGAGCCCCAGCTCCCTCCCTGCTCTTCCCACGGGTGCAGGGTGCCCAGAGGAAGCTGGTGTTCAGATGAGGGTCCAAACTATCACATTTATTTAAATTCCTGAACCTTTCAGTATTTTCCCCTGCTCTCACCACCACCTGGTCTCTCCACCTCATCATGTTGCCCTCTCTCCTTCTTTAACCCCTCACCACAGTACAGTGTCACACTCGGGGCACAAACCCCTCTCTCCTGAGAGCTAAACCCCCCCGCTGGCACCTCTCCCCCTGCCCATGCCCACTGGGAGCTGGCAGTGAGGACCACATGTGCCAGTATCCCTCTGCGCAGCCATGGGAAAACCAAGGACCTTCCTGCACCTTCCACCCTGGAGTGACCCACAGCCCCCAGGCACTAACACCACCTCAGAGGTACCACGAGTGGCATGTTCTGCCCGTGACCCAGCCAGCTAAATTATTCAAATCTTTTAAAATTTGGCTGCATTACATCTCACTTCTCTTTGCTTTAATGCACTCTGGCTCCACGGGAAGCAGAGGAGCTGCAGAAAGGAACTCACACGGCTCCTGTACTGACTTCTGACCTGCAGATTATGTCGTCCTGAGCTGGCTGAGAGCTGTCCTGAAATCAAATTGTTAGGAAAAAAAAGAGAATTTTTCTCCCCGGTTACAGCAAATTTGACAGCAGTGGGATGTTTCTGTTCTCTCCATACAAAGGATTACATTTTTTTTTTAAATATGCTTTCTGTGAAGTCTTTTGCAACCTATGAGCAGTATAAGAAATGCAACTCAGGGACGCCGAACAAGGCTATATATCCATCAGGGGATTTGGAAGCGAACACAGTGTCGGCACTTAACAAATAATACATAACCATCATTAATTATTGATCACAACCCCAGCTAATCAGTTACCATGATACCAACAGACCCCTTTGATACAGCCCAGCAGCATGTGCAGAGCATCCCTCTTCACCCTGGGATTTGGGGAGGGGGTGAGAGCTGCTGCCCCCCACGCACAGCCCATGGCTCCAGCTCCCCGGGGATGTCTGTGCATCCAGAGCAGAGTTTCCAGGGACGCAGAGCTGTCTGTGATAGCATCTCAGGGTGCAGCAGGGCTGGAATGGGGTGGGAAAGTCTGGAATTAGGGTGGATGGTCTGTGCTGCCAGGATAAGCACCGAGCTGAGCACCAAACCGGCAGCAGCTTTGGCGGTGCTGGGGGTTTCTGGTTGTACAGCCCAGGAATGGGTCTGAGAGCAGCCTGGAGAGCAGCACTGTGACCTCCAGGATGCACAGCCCAGCCCTGGCAAAGCTCTGCTTTACAGCCAGACCCTGCCACAGAGCCACAGCCCCATCCACACCAGTCACCCGCTGCTTTGGGTCAGAGCAACTCCCCATGACAGGTCAGACAGGGACTTGGGTCCCCCACCACCCACCACATCCCTCTGGACACCTGCAGCAGCAGGTCCTGCTCCGGCTGGGAAGGAGGAAGGGACAGCATCACGCTCCGCCACCACCCGCCCTTGTTTCACAAGCAATTTGTGAGAGTGTCATACAAGAAAAGTGCGTCTCACGGCTCTGACACCAGCTGAGTGCCTGCTCCCCTCCCTTTACGGGGACGTTAAATGCTGTTATTAAATACAAGCCATTAGCAGGATGTCACCGGCGTCTCCTGATGAAGCCATACACCTGTGCAGACAGCAAGCCCGTGTCTGCTTATTTACCATTCATTATAAACCCTCGGGATTGATTTTCCTCATCTTTGTGTCTCTCTGGCTGGAGGATTTGTTTTGTCTGTGTTAGTCCAGGGCAATAGACCTTGCTTCCTCCTCCCCAGGGGATGTGTAGGAATGCAAAGCTCTGCCATTGCCATCCTGCCCCAAAAGCTGCCCCACATTTGGGCAGGTTGGCAAACCCACTGCTTCTGCTGTTTTCCTGAGCCCTTGATTGTGCAGAATTATGAACTAACCAGAGACCTCTGGTTGCTTCCAACCAGTGTTTGAGGGCACTTCTCACACCTTGTCCTACAACTAAGCAGTTGCCACCATGTCAGGGGAGTGATGTGACCACCCAGAGGACGCTCACCATTTGGAGGGGCAAGAAAATAAGAAAATCTGGGGTTTTTTTATCCTGAAACCTCATGCCCATATGTTTTTCCCCAGGGAGGAGAAAAGCCTTGGAAAAAATCAGAGCTGGAAGTCAATAGAGCAAATGGGGTCTTACCAGGACCAGAACAGGGACCTGATCTCCATATTCCTGCAAGAGGAGATGCAGCAAGGCCACTCCTTTTGTTTCAGCTTCCCAAGCGTGCCAACTATTTAGTAAATAAGAGCAAAAGCCAGAAACATTTGCTGAAGGAAGAGTTAAATACATACTGCAAGTCCTGAAAACATTTCTGGAAGCTGTGATAACTCTGCAAATAGAAGATTGTGCAAATGTTTTACTCATATTCATATTTCCCAGTAGACGCACCCATCCCCAAGACAATTTATGAGCCCTCATCCAAACCAAGCATCTGTCTTTTTCAATTACATTATGACCTCTCTTAAAAATCTCCTTGAAAATGTACATTTCAGTGATTTCTTTCCTGCTGGAAGCAATAATGCCAATTCCAAGAGCTAAAAACCCATCAGACCTTCCCAAAGTGCATGGGATGGGGTTAAAAACCAGGAGGCTTTCAGATAACTTGCACAGGTCTTCGAAGATCTTTGGGACACCATGGGATTGGTAAAAACCCATTCCCAAGTGAGGATTTGACTTAAATAAGTGCTCCCCCTGACACCCCCAGCCCCAGCTCCCCTCCCACCGGAGCAGCTAGGGCCCTTCTCACCCCCAGCCCTGCCCCATCCTCACCGCAGTGCTGGGCTGGGGCAAGGGTAGATGAGATCTTCTGACACAACACTGACCGTGAGGGTGGCCATAGGTTTAAATTTGCTTTTTTTCTGAGAGAGTTGGGAAAGCTGCTTCAGGGGCACATCACAGCAAGGGACCCAGACATGGTGACACATCCGTCTCCGAGAAATGGGGACAGCAGTCCCTGGGAGGAGAGCTGCCTCCTGCATTATACAAGTTCCCAACCAAATTGTATTCCCTCCTGCTCAGGCAATACGCACTTGTTAATTTGTGCTGGAAAGGAGGGAATTAAATATTCCCCTCCCTAGCTGCTTGGGGAATAGCCCCAATTTCCCAGAAATCTCCCCTGGCTTCTCCTTTAAATAAAGCTTAAATAATGCCACACTGTCTTTCAGGCAGCTTATGGCAGAATATTAAGAAATACGAACAAATATATACTCATATACAGACAAATATATACACAATACCCTCCTTCAAGCTGCCCAGCAAGTAAACAATCACACCAATCTTCAAATACCTACCAATTCATATTGTGGGAGTCTATTAACTTTTCTTTATCCCCACAGGATCCTAGACGGACACTTTGGAAAAGATGCTCCATTGCAACGTGCTGGCCTTGAGCAGCCCCCTCCCTGCATGTTATTATGCACAAGATCAAGCAAACGCTATCACAAATGTTCTGCTTATTTCCTAGGAGGAAGCACACGCAGCCTTTCAGCTGGGGTGACCTTGGGGCTTTATTTTCCATCAGTTAATCCCTCTTTGGCTGCAGGGAGGCAGAGAGGGGCTGAGACCCTCCCATTCCATGGAAGGTCCCTGGTTTACCCAGTTGGGGTCCAGCTTTGCAGCCACAGCCCTCCTTTCCAATAGCCACTGGCTGTTAAAAGTCCCTGTGGCACCTCATACTGGTGTCTAGGTCTCTTCATAAAATCTTCCCCAGCATCTAACATCACAGTGGGAAAAATGAAACCCTGTCCCCAGAGGGGAGGAAGAGGGTGTTGGGGGTGTGGATACTGCAGGGAGGGGATGGGATGGGGATACACAGGGACCAGGCACCATTTACAATCCCTCTTCCCACCCAAGCTGGAGCATTTTACCCTCCACAGCACACCAAGCAAGAACAGGAACGTTCCCTCTCCTGATGCCTTTGGTCCATGGTGCATTCCCAAGCTCCATAGATCTAACATTGCTCCAGGGTTTGAGGCAGATTCTTGTTGCACGACTCAAGGGATGTGGGAACAAGCAGAAAATAGGATTTAGAGAGCAAAGCTGTTACCAGGGATAACAGAGAGTGAAACAGGGATGGATGCCTCTCCAAGCTGAGGACCCTGCCCAAGTGCACACTGTGCTGCTGCCTTCCCGTGCAGGGGATTTCACATCGGTGCAACAAGAACATGGGGAAGGAAGAAGGTATCCAGGAGAGCATTTCCCCCAACCCACTGGCCAGCACCCTCCTGCTCCAGTGTCCCCAGTTCAGCTCACACCCAGGGGACAGGCACCCACCCAGCCTCAGCACCCACAGGAGCAGAGAGAGGAAGAGCCTGGCACAGACAGGCTGTTTTCTCTCAATGGCATCGATTATTTCTGTAATCAGCACCTCGGTGACAAAACCGAACATCCATTATTACAGGATTCGAAAACAAAAATAACCCAAGAGAGGGAAAATATGCAATTCAGAAGCTGTCCTGCTCCCAAACCATGTGTGTTGGGTCAGTGCCATCTAGAGGCAGCAAGCTGGTTGAAAGCACCTACAGCACCCAAAAGGACCCAAAAAGATCCAAAAGGACCCAAAAAGATCCAAAAGGACCCACAGCCCAGGGTTCATCCAGTGCCCAGAGACCGGATGGCCCCAGCATGTCAGGGACAGAGACCGAGAGGGGACACTGCGTCTCGCCCCAGTGGCATGGAGCCACTGGCCCTGCTGGCCACTGCCCTGTGGGACACCCAGGCAGGGACACACCATGGTCCTGGGGTGCAGGCAGCTCCGTGTCCCCCAGCCCTGTCCCTCATGGTGTGGCAGTGGGATGGAGGCACAGCCCAACCCGCTCCCACTCGCAGCAGCCTGGCTGTTAATGTGCGTGCAGTGGTATTAATAGAGCCGGCTAAACACTGCCTCGGGGCAGAGGAGTATCTCAGCCTTTCATTTTCATCCCAAATTAGACTGAAACAGCGAAACAGGAACTTTTTCTTTTTCTCCCCCCCC
>NW_010328838.1:18535-20489 GCF_000700745.2 Antrostomus carolinensis
GAAAATGAGATAAGAAAACAACACATCTTTCCTCTCAGTGGGGTTCAAGCTGAGGGGTATCTGCCCTCATCACCCTGCCCCATGGGCACCTGCCTTGTGCTCACACACCATTATGGTTGCATGCCATATGGCTGCTGCCCTTATTTCAGTGTGACAAATCTGCCCATGGGACCAAACTGGCTCCCCCAACCTGGCAATCCCCCCCCCGAGATGGAGCAGCCACCCCCAGGGGTTCTAGCCAGTCCTACTATAAGACCTTATCCTATAGATAAGGTTGGGACAAAGCTCACATCAAACCCAGCTGCAGCTGGCAGGGGTGACACCAGCTCTAGACCTGGTACCAAACCCTGTGCCACCATCAAGCCCAAAGGAGCCTCTGGGACAGCCCCATGGTCCTGTTCTTCACCCCCCCAGGAGCACTGAGGGTCTGCAAAAGCATCTCTGTGGTACAAACCTTTCCGTTGGTTTTTGTTTGCTTCTTTTTTCAAAAAATACAATTTTTTTTTCAACATATTTAAGAACGAGGAGCCTGCATAACGAAAGAATAAAATTGCTTTCTACCCCTGGAAACCTCATCTTATTTTGCAATGATTAACTAACTGTATTTGCATACTGTCCATGCCTGGTTAAAGACTCAGGGGGACAATTTCCAAACACTTTCTAACCTTGCACAGAGCCTGCCTGCAGTGTTGTCATTTCCTGACAACCCCCAGCATGGCTGCATTTGGCAAGCTCCACTTTTGCTTCCTTTTATTAATATTAGTTCATATTTCCATTGCCAGCTTGCCCAGAGCCAGGGCCCTGCTGTGCTGGGTGCTGGATTAATGAGGAGGATGATGCCTTCCTCACCGTGCAACATTGCTGTATAAATCAAATGGTGTTTGCAGCAGCAGCAGGCTGCTAAGACCTGTGCCCACACAGACACATGAAGGCACCATGTCCCTTGCTGGGTGTTCATGCCCATGCTCCCATTTTGGGTATTATGGTCACTGAGAATTGCTGTTTCTTTTGTCCCCCTGGGATTTGCACAAGAAAGTTTCCCAGGACGGGGTCTCCCTGCACGCACCAATGTCAACAGGCTCTTCAAACCATCCAAACATGCCAAGATGCTTCCTATCTACTGGTACCTATAGATGAAACAGCAATGGGTCAGCCCACACAACCCCAAATTATGCAATATAAATCCTAGACTGTCCCTAAAGGGAAGTACAGGAACTCCGGTGACTTTGGGGCTGGGAATGCAATCGGAAATCAAAAGGTTTGGGGACTCAGTAATCACCATAGCAGGGTTTTATTAAGCAAATTATTACTGAGCAAGTAAATAAAGCAGCGGGAATCAAAGTGGTAATCGATAGCACAGTTCAACCCGGGGCAGCCTGAGCACGGTCTAGTGCGTGATCCCACAGTGCCACCAGAACCAGGTGCCACAGCCAGCACCAAGGGTGGGACACCCCATCCCATGGGCACTTGAGTGGGAGTCAAGTGGAGATTAAAACCTTTAACACCCCAAAAAAGCAGTTGTATGAGCATGGGCTGGGGCAGGAGTGGCTCAGGGGTCTTTGCTCTCTTTTACATCCCACGTTACCTACTGGCCCCATCACTGCCTTTCCTGCCTTGTCATGGCAGTAACACGGGGGGGGGGACGTGCACCCTGAAAACCCATTTTCTGCTCCAGAAAGCACTAGCAGCACCCATTAGCTGTCCTCTGCCACAGCCCCCTTGGCACAGGGCCGTTCCCTCCAGGAGAAAGGGAAGGAGCCACATCACACCTTGCAGAGTTTGTGATCTCCACAGAGGCTCACTGGCTGAGATTTCTTCCCTGTGCAGCCACAGCAGCAAACACGGAGCACTGAGAAATCCCCCTGCCCTGGAGGAAAATGCCTGTCAACACTCAAGGGAAGAGTTTCCCATCTCTACACAATGGTCAAACTGGACCACAGCATCCTTGCGTGGC
>NW_010328840.1:0-3694 GCF_000700745.2 Antrostomus carolinensis
CCACTGTCCCTGACACCTGGAGCATGAAAGACCTGGAGATGCCCAAGTTTGATCTGACCCCTTTGGCTTGGGGACCTCCCTGGTCCCACAGCTCCCACGTGCTGTAGGGTCTCACGTGGGTGCCCAAAGGATGCTGTGGCCTTGGGGACACCCCTGGTCCCACAGCCCCAGTGGCACTGCCTACAACCTGACGTTGACTCAGCCACGGTGGAGGTTGTGCCACACCAGAGCAGATGCAATGCTGCTGGGCCAGTGCTGGTGGATGAACAGGACCTTATCTGGGGAGGGGTGATACTGGGTCCCACCCTACTGTGGGACAGCACCCACTGTGGGGTGAGCATCAAAGGGTTGGCAGCTCTTCTCCAGCCTGGCCAGGCACTGGTGGGACCTTGGGGGATGTGTGGGGTGATGTGACTGCAGCCAGGATGAAGGTCCTGGTCCAGGTGGTCCAGGTTTGGGGGTAGTACCCAGTTGAAGCATCCCCAGAGAGCAGCTTGGCTTAATCTCCCCATAACCACCTCCCTGCCTGGGGGATGTATCCTGACCTGTGTGTGTGCAATCACCTCTTCTTGTGGGCTTCAGCCTGGTCCCTGTGCCCACTGGGCAGGTGGCACTTTGGGTTGGGGTGGGTTTAGCCCAGTTGGGGTGCCTGTGTGGGCACCCCATGGCTTTGGAGCATCACCCCTGAAGGCAAGGCTGCTCAAAGGGGAAGGGATGGCGCAGGAGGGGCAGGGTTGGGTGGGCAGAAGGGGGTCTCCTCCAGCCTCCATCTCTTGGAAGCTGTATGGACAAGAAGGTTCAGGGGCAGACATCTCACGCTGGGCTCAGTCCAACCCCTCAACCAACTTCTCTGGAGATGTTCAAAGGCCTCGAATGCTGTTTGTTATTCATGTGCACATTCCTCACAGGCAGGCAGTCCCCCAGCAGCCTCGTGCCCAGGGAGCAGCAGGAGTTCAGCATCCACACTGCTGGAAAACACCCGCCAGCACGTAGCTGGACACTAATCCCTCGTCTGCTGGGCTGGATGTGACCCCGAGCCATGGGAGCATGTGGGGCTGGTGCAGGGGGCTGAGTTTGGCTTGGTGCTTGGGATTAGGGAGCAGGAGCTGGTGCAGGGGGGCTGAGTTTGGTTTGGTGGTTGGGATTAGGGAGCTGGGTGCAGGGTGGCTGAAGTGTGGCCAAGAGCGCCTTTGGGTGGGGGTTTTTTGGGGCTGTTTCTAAGCTGAGGAGCTGTTGCTGAATGTGCTGCTTGGTTTTTAGCCCCGCTGGATTTAGTGGTTGGCTTCAGATCTTCCCTGTGACCACGTGGAGCTGGGCTGGGCTGGGCTGGGCTGGGCTGGGGCAGGTTTGTTTGCTCTGGTTGGGATGGGAGCGGCGTTGTGCAACCACCAGCGGTTGGGTGTGGAGATGGGAGACAAGAGTGGGTGCTGCCATGGCAAGGATGGACCCCCCACTTTGGAACATCCCTGAGGACATCCCTAGGGACAGAGTTGGGATGGAGAATGCCACAGGGTGCTGGTGAAGGGTGCAGCTTGCAGGCAATGAAACAGAGACCCGTGTCCCCAATGGGTGCCCCAGCCCTGAGCTGGCACCACGGGCGCTTCTGAGTCACCCGGGGCAGAGCCGTGTGGCAAAGGCTGGGCGAGGGAGGACGAACCGGTTCAGGCCTGGGCTCATCTGGTTTCTCCTCTGAAGCTCCTCTGCATCATCCCTTCCTGCTGCTCAGCCCCCTCCTGCCCACCCTTCCCAGCCAAGGCGTGAGTCAGAGGGCAGCCAGCCGCTCACCCCATCCCCAGCACTGCCGGCTGCACGGTGCTGGTGTGAGGGGGTGGCAGGATGTGTCCCCTCCCCGCTCACATCGTGCCTCTGAGCTCATTTCTAGCTGAAAAAGCTGGATTTTGGAGCTGGAGCCAGGCAGCAGCCCCCATCCTGCCGGGGTGCTGAGCTCTGTGCCCTGGCTGCAGGCAGCACCGAGTGCGTGGGGCTGGGAGGTGACCTGAGCAGCATCCGTGTCCCAGATAAACTCAATCTCAATCCCAACAGCAAACTGGAGCAGGGACACCCCAGACTGGTTTTGGGTGGGTTCATGTGAGGGGTACATTTGGGTGCAGGGAGGTAAGGGGGGAATCTCTCCCTGGTCTTTGCTCCCCCCACACCCCCAGTTTGTTTTTCCCTGTTTCAATCTCTCCTGGTCTTTATAAGAGGGGAAAGTATGAAGCTCTACTGGTCGGTCTCTGTAGGAACAAACCCTTTTCCAGCCCATTTTCTGTCCCAGATGCTGGTCCCTGACCCCCCCCTTTCCCCAGCCCCAGCATGGCCCTGGGAGCCCGGATGCTTCAGGGGGTGCTCAGCTGGGCTGAGTCAGGCCCCTCTGAAGGAGTTTGTGTTTCTGGGTGGAAATAAACTCAGAATCAAATTCCTGAAGCCCTGAGCTGCCAGCTGGGGTTTAACCCTTTGGGTGCACCCAGGCAGGATGCTCGCCCAGCTCCGTGCTGGGGGATGGAGCAGCTCGTGGATGACAGTGACACCTCTTGCACTGTCCCTTCAGCTGGTTGTCACTGCTGGTGCTCAGCCTGCTCAGAGCCAGCCTGTCCTGTCACGCTGCCTTGTGCCTAAAATCTCGTAGGGACGAGCCTGTGCTGAGCCACTGGGGTGGGGTGAGCTGGTGGGCAGGGTGAGTGGCCCAGCCATGGGGCTCTGTGCCCCATGGGGACATCCCGTGTCCATAGGCCATTCCCAGCTCAGCAGCTGGAGGTGGTGCTGAGGACTCATAGGGTGATGCTGGATTGAGGTCTGGCTCAGCACCCCCTCCCTGGTGTGCTGGGTACCCCCTCCCTGGTGTGCTGGGTACCCCATCCCTGATGTGCTGGGCACCCCATCCATGTGTGTGCCTTGTCCCCACCATGCTGGGTACCCCGTCCCTGGTGTTCTGGGTGCCCCATCCCTGGTGTGCTGGGCACCCCATTCCATGTGTGTGCCCTGTCCCCACCATACTGGGCACCCCGTCTCTGGTGTGCTGGGTACCCCGTCCCTGGTGTGATGTGCACCCCATCCACGTGTGCATCCTGTCCCCACCATGCTGTGGACCCTGTCCCCACCATGCTGGGCACCCTTAGCAGGGGATGCCCAGACACACTGTCTGATAGTTCCAGGATTTGGGGTGGCTGGGGGGCAGTGACCAAACCCCCCAACTGGTGGCAACAACCTCCCTGTGGTGGCCTTGTCCTCAGTTTCCCTTGCTGGAAGAACCACTCTCCTTGTCCTCCTGGGCCACTGGGAAGAACCAGAGAAGCCCAAGAAGGGGATGTGAGGGGCAGGGCAGAGGCAGGGGGTCAGTGTGGGGCACTTGGGTGACTTTGTGGGTGCTGTGTCCACTGTGGTGCTGCCCGTCCCCCCCAGCTCCTCTCTGCCAGCCAGGTGTGGGCAGGATGCTGGTGGCTTCCATCCCACCTCACATGCTGGGTGGGTATCCACGCTGGGCATGGGAACCATGGTCCAGGTGGCCTCCCCCTGGCACGCTGGGGACAGTTGGGGATGCCATGGGCTGTCCCCATGAGCAGTGTCCCCCCACCCCTGCCTGTGCCCAGGAGCAGGTGACTGGGTGAGGAGAAGCCCTTTTAATTTTGCTGCCTTTATCTGGGTGGAATCAGCTTCCCTCCATTCCTGTGTCCCCAAGGTGTGAGCTGGGCTGGTG
>NW_010328841.1:0-602 GCF_000700745.2 Antrostomus carolinensis
CTCTGCTGCGGTGCCTGGAGCACCTCCTCCCTTGCCTTTTTCACTGACCTTGGTGTCAACAGAGTTGTTTCTCTCACGTATCCTCACTCCTCTCTCTGCCTACAATTGCTGTTTCTGCAGCATTTTTCCTGCTTTTTAAATATGCTGTCACAGAGGTGCTGCCACCGTCACTGATGGGCTCAGCATCGGCGGGGTGCCTTGGCTTTATTTGGCCTAGGGGGAGCTTCCAAACTTCTCACAGAAGTCACCCCTGTAGCCCTCCCGCTGCCAAAACCTTGCCACACAAACCTAATACATTACCCAACACAGCAACCCTGCTAATGATCAGACAGGATACTCAGACTCGTAATTGAGAATACTTCTTAATGTCAAAAGCACATGCAGGCTGCTTCATGCCCTACCAGCCTCCTCTGCTCTATCCTGCTTCCTCAAGGAAGTGTCTGTCTGGAAAATTAGTGAAAAGCCAGCAGGAACCTGGACTTGGTTAAAGCTGTCTCTCCCCTAACTGTACTAGCCCTGTAGGATTGCTAATGATTGCCTGTTTGCTCTGCAAGCCATCACACCTGTACTCATCCAGTATAGGCTGGGGACAGACCTGTTGG
>NW_010328842.1:0-272 GCF_000700745.2 Antrostomus carolinensis
AGGGGAGTGGGGTGACATCGGGGTGGGAGTGGTGTGACATCAGGGATGCAGGATCGGAGCAGAATGATATCAGGGATGTGGGAATGGGAGCAGGGTGGCACTGGGCATTGGAAGCTGGATGACATCAGGGATGTGAGAATGGAAGTGAGGTGACGTCTGGGATGCCGGGATGGTATTGAGGTGACGTTAGGGATGGGGGCAGAGTGGCATCAGGAATGTGGGGATAGGAAGAGGATAGCAGTGGGGTGGCACTGGGGGGGCAGGGATGGGAG
>NW_010328843.1:0-241 GCF_000700745.2 Antrostomus carolinensis
CAAAAGGAGAATTTGGAGGTAAAAATGGGCAATTTGGGGAGAAAAAAGAGAAAGTGGGGTCCATAGAGGGAGAATTTGGGTGTATAAAAGAAAATTTGGGATTCAAAAGGGGGACTTTGGAGCCCCCAAGAGAAATTTGGGTGTGAAAAAGGAGATTTTGGGTGCAAAAAGCAGAATTTGGGTCTAAAATGGGGAATTTGGGTGTAAAAAGGGAGAATTTGGGAGTAAAAATTGGGAATTT
>NW_010328844.1:0-7416 GCF_000700745.2 Antrostomus carolinensis
GGCCGGGCTGTGCCCCCATGTCCCTGTGCCCCTGTGTCCCTGCCCCACAGCTCCGCAGTGCCAGGGCCCTGCCAGCCTGGGGACCCCTCCGGAGGGTGATGGGATGGTGCAGGTTTGGGGATGCTCTGACTTCTGCAGGGGTTGGCTGCCACTCTGGCTTGGTTGGACCCCTTCCTCCCCCTCCTTGCCAGGAGGTGCTGGCTCTGTGCTTCCTCGACCTCAGCCCCCTAAGTTTCCCCCGGTGCCACCACATCTGCTATGTCTGCCCAAGGACTCGGTGCCCATGAGGCTGCCCATCACCTTCTCACACCACATAGTAGGGCAGGAAGGGCTGTAGCAGCATCAGGTCCCCCAGCCCTTTTACCATCCCCATCAGGGTGGGACGGGCGGTTCCTGGCTCTGCTCTTCCCCTCTTCAAAGCCACCTCTGCTCCATTACTTCATTTCCGTACGTTTTATTTGTGAAGACAAAAAGCCAAAGAACAAACACAGCCATTGAAAAAACCATGTACATCCAGAGACTGAAATAACTTACACTATTTACAAGAACACATTGAGGTATAAAATATATGTACACGCCTCGTCCTCTGACAAACCCAGACCGCTGGGCTGGGCTGCATGACCCAGCAGAGAAAAAAAAGCCTTCCCAAGAGTTGGCATCTAGAAAACAGCTTGGAGCAAGAGAAGGCACCTGCTATTTGTGATACTTGTGCAGTGGGCAAGGGTGACAGAGCAGGTGAAGTGATGCTGCAGCTCCCCAAGCTCTGCTGTAGGGCTAGACTGGAGGGTCCTGGATGGTCCTGGGACGTGGGCGATGCGGGTCAGTGGGCAGGTACCAGGACAGAGCTGTTGTGGACGAGGAGACAAACCCCCAGGGCAGGAGAAAGGTGCACGGCTGTGCTTTTTGGGGGTAAGGCCCAGGAGGTCAGGCCAGGGCCTGGGGGGACAGGTTGTGCTGGGCTCCCTCCCAATTACAGTTGAGTAGCACATGGAGGGACCAAAGTCCCCTTCCCTCCCCAGGAGGGCTCAAGGGCTGATGGAGGGGTGCAGGCTGCAGGACAGAGTGAAGCTCCTCACTGAAAACCCAGTGGGAGCCCCATGCTCTGCAGGGATCATACCGGGACACCGTCCAGCATGAGACAGAGTAAAGACTGGGATGGGGGCACTGGGAGAGCACCCCGAGAAGCAGGCACTGGTTCTGCAGCACCAAGGCAGGAGGCAGCATCTGAGACTCCAAAGCAGCTGTGCTCGGAGGTACTGGGGAGGAAAAACGTACCTGGGGGGGACAGGACATTAGTGCTTCACCTCCTTGCAGCTGGCCAGACCCAGAGGTGTGGTACCAGCCCAGCCTTTTGTGCCACAAGAGCTGTGGGTGCCCGGGCAGGGCGGTGCTCAGGCTCCCTGGGTGGGCTCACAGTGGTTTGGGGGCTCTGTGCTTTTGGGCTTCTGAGTCATCTCCACCCCTTGTGTGCAGAGCTCTGCTCTGGGTCAGCACTACACCCTCAGCAGAGGCTGGAGCTGGCCCTGTGTGCTGGAGGGAGAAGACCCATGGATCAAGTCAGGGCCCAGGGACAAAAGCATCACCCAGGCATCTGAGGAATGGAAGGACCTCCCTGGACTGCAGGCATCACCACACCCTTGGCACAAACCAAGGCACCCAAGGGTGAAGCTAAACGAGGTGTATGGCACAAAGGCAGCTCCAAACTGCCCCTGCAACGGAGGGGTTGGCAGAGGGGCTTGGAGACCACGAGAAGGGATGTAAGCTGTGCAGCAGTGCAAGGCTTGAGCCCCAGGGGAGCCCACCAGCACAGTGCAAAAGGATGGGAAGAGCTCGGCTGCTTCCTCCAGCGGGCAAACAGCCCCCACCACCACCCCCAGCCCCACCTCCACCTTGGTTGTCCAAGCCCACGGCCCCAGTCTGAGCTCTGAAGGATTAGAGTCCAAGGGGCCACCTTTGCTAGATCATCTCTGTGATGAGACCTTGTGCTTTCGTGTTGGGGGGAACCTGCCTCTCCGAAACTGACAGTGCTGCTCAGAGCTGTGAGCCCCTTCCCGAAGCGCTCTGTGCCGGGGAGCGGGGTACAGCTCTATGCCGGCTCCCCAGCCCCAAGCAGGGGGAGATCTGGGGGCTCCAGGGTTACCCTGGTTTTTGTTCAGTGCCTGGGACGGCATCTAGATTCAACTATGTTTTGGGGGTGAAAAATCAAACATCACACATGAGACTCAGCTTCTCTCACAGACCATCCCCACCCAGGACCGAGGCTTTTACAGCACTGGTTCCCTGCTGCTCCAGGCTGCCACCAAATTCCAGCAGGCTCTGGAAAATGGGGACTAGGACCAGCCCATTCCAGTGATGTGCTTTGCATGAACAATTCCCAGACAAAAAGGCCTTCAGTACATCCACAGAGACCATCTGGGTGAGCAGGGGCAGGAACACAGCCTGAGCTGGGCCTTTCCGAGTTCCCTTTCTATCCTTTAAAGGGACAAGAGGGATGACTTCCAGGCTGCAAATCAACCCAATAACTTAACGGCAACAACGCCAAGCCTCAGCCCAGGCATCCTACCAGCAATGGGACGAAAATCTCAGTGTTGTGACCCAGCTGGGGGATCCCACTGCAAAGGGGAGAGCTGGGAGACCAGGGATGAGCAGGACACTGGCCCTGTGGCACTGCCCAGGAGGAGGCAGGGAGGGGGACACGAGGGGCGGCTCAGCCATGCAGCGAGGTGGGGGTGAGGCCATGTGTCCCCAGAATGAATTCAAGTGTCAAAACTATAAGAATAACAACAATTAAGAGAAGAAAAAACAAAAACCACAAATCCCCCCCACCCCCCATCCCCAAAATGAAACCCAATGACAACAGCACCCAGTTTGCACCATGAGGTAGCTAAACCATATCAACACCCAAGAAACGCTCTCCTATGTGGGAAATACTGACCCACACAGATACTAAGATGTACACACATGCACACACAGACCTATGGGATCACCGTCACCCCTGGCTTCAAAGACCCGCCCTCTCCAGACGCTGGCTGCTGTGCCCAGTACTTGCAGGCTGCAAAAGCCTTGAAGGCCCGTCAACGTACTACTGGATGTAGCAGCAAGATGGATGCTCCGCATCAGTCAGGATTGGCCACTCAGCCCTGGGAAATTAAGCAGGTACTTGCAGCCTACACACAGGAAAAAACTGGTTCTGAAAGGCAGGACAGGTCTGACCCCAGGACCACAAGAGCAGGTCCCTCCACCAATGTCAGCAGGGAGCAGCTGGAGGTTTCAGGTCAGGCACTGGCAGATCTTGGTGTAGACATTGATGCACGTGGTGCACCTACCTACAGACAAACATGCCCACCCTCCAGCAAAGGTTAAACCAGCTGAGGAATGAGCAGGGAAACCCTCTCCAAGACAGACCTGGAGGGTGACAGCTCCTCCATCTCCCAACATCTGTGTGTTACTCTGGTGGTTGCGGTGCCCTGTGCATTTTTGTCTGCCCCATCCACTCCCACAGGGCGCACAGCCCAGAGCTGCTGGCACTGGCACCACTTCACCAGCTGTGGCAGGAGGGCTCCTTGCTCAACACAGCCGCTGGGCTGGGCAGGGCTCTGCCACAATCACGAGGGCCGATCACTGTCCTGGGCAGGGTCACACCCACACATGCCATCACAGACTCCACCAACACAAGGCAGCAGGATGGTTTCCCCCCACCCCCAAAAGGCAAAATATCCCCATCAAATCAATAGAGATGCTCCTGCCTTTCAGGATGTGGAGGAATTCCCATGCTCCACCTGGAATGGTTTGAAAGAGGGTCGGTGGCAAATGACCTGGGGCTGGTCTGTGAGTCACCATGGCTGGACAAAGCAGAGGGAAAATGGTCTGTGCTTTATGGGGCAGGTCATGGAGCCCCTGTCCTCTGATATCCCAGTTCAGAGCTGGTGGGATCACATGGAGAAATCCTTAAATTTGAGTTCAAATGCTGCTTCTTCTGCGACAGCGAGAAAGTGAGAGCACGTGAGGCAGAAGCACCACTCCTGGGGTCTCCTCAGCCATCCCACAACAAGCCCTGCCTGGTCCAGGGCAGGTTGAAGCAGGGGATGGTCCAATGAGCCACAGGAGAGATGAAGGAAAGTTCCAGTGTGAGACCAGGGCCTTGCCAGCCCATTACACAGGAGAGAGGGAGGAGGGAGCCTGAGGAAGCCATGTCCTGGGGGACACACTCCTGGATGGAACCCCCAGTCTTTCATGGAGGTTGGATTGTGCAAAATCATCCATTGCAGGATTGTCCTTCAAGTGTAGGGTGAATAGGGGAACTTGTGTGAGACCAGTGTGTGCAACCCCTTCCTCACCCCACTCCTGGCACAGTCAACTCCATCCTGCCCCAACCTCTGGGGCCTCGCTGGGCCTCCTCCACGGGGGCTGACAGTCCAAACCTGAGCTACCTCCTCCCCAGCAGAAGGCTGAGAGCAGAGCCTGGAGGAAGGAGTTAGAGCTTCCAGTCATGGCAAAACAAGATGGGCCACAGGGGTGGGGGTGACAAATCCAGCCTTGGCTTCTTTGCCCTGTAACTTCTATTCTTGCTTCATTTCTCCATCTCAAGGGGGTTAACATGCTGCAGGAACCCATCACAAAACCCCTGCTGAGGGCCAAGGTGCCAAGAGTAGGGCTAAGCAGCCCTTCCTGTCCCCACGCAGAGTAGGGTGGGCATATGGGGAAAAGCCCAAGAACTGTGGGTCAACTGAGTTTACAACTGGGGTTTGGAGAATGTTGAAGGGAACTGTGGAGGGTTTATCTGGAAGTTGCCCGACGGAGATCTTCCAAGGCTTGCCGTGCCTCCACGGCTGGGACATGGCAAAGGAGCTCAGGGGTGCACACCTCCAATCACTGGGGACAGGTAGACAAAGGATAGGGAATGATAGGACTACCTGGAAATCCTTCTGCAGATCCCCACAGCAGAGAGGCTGTCCCACAAGTAATGTCTCCAAAGAAGCAGCCACTCTATGCTGTGGTCCCGGCCAGCAGACACCAAATGTCCTCATCGCCATGGAGTAGAGAAAGACTCCTGCAGGAACCAGCCCCGGAGCCAGCAGGGACAGAAGCAGCACGTCATGGTGGAGGCCCCATGAGCCCATGGTGGTACAAGGGAATTGGGTGACCTTCAGAAGACCCAAGAGGTGTTGAAGTAGAGTGGGTGAGAAAAGAGACAAAACATTTCCTGATCACTGGAAAACCATCAAGAAACCTCAGCAGGAGGGAAGGTGGAGCAGAGAGTGCCCCATGGAGCTGCCTCCTCACAGGAGCTGGCAGCACTCAAAGTACCAGATGGGACATCGTCCACCCCGTTGGGTCAGGCACAAAGAAATCCCTATCCCTGGGCTGAGCTCCTGTAGGTGACAGAGTCTGGAGAGCAAGGCAGAGGTACCCCGACCTTCACCCTCCTGTCATGTCTTCCAGTCTTTTTGCAGTTCCTAGTTCAACCCCGCAGGTAACCTCCTCCCACTCCAGAGCTTCACTGTCAGGTCACTGAGGAACAAAGGTGAGAGGGATAATATGACCCAAGGGTTCCTGCAGGAGCCCTGCAGACGCATTGCAGAGAAGCACTGCGAGGAGAAAGGCTCCCTACCCCCAGCCCAGGGCAGCATGCAGCCCACAAGACTTCCAGGCTCTTTTCTCCTAGCAGGAGGTTGTCCAATCCGTTTTGGAGAGCAGGCAGGCCCAATGGGGCTCAGCCTCCAGCTCACCCCACTGGCAGCAACTGGGCACAAAGGGAAATGGTGACCTCTAGGGCTGACCCCCACAACAGGACTCCTGCACCCCTTGAATGAGCTCTGACTAGGTCAAAGCGGTGACACTGCAGGGAACTACTGTGCTTCGTCTCCCCAGGGCATGGGCTGCTTTGGGGATGGCTGCTGGCTCCCACCCCACCATCCATGCAAGCCACAGCTTCCATGGAGCTGCCACAGTAGATGTGGGCACTCGGCAAGAAAAAAAAAAACAACAAAAAAACAACAAGCCAAAACAATGTGGGGGACAAAGGGGCAATTAACTTCTAGCCAAGATTTATCAAGTGGGGAAAAACGCAAAATAGTTTCATACCGTGAAGAAGCAGCTCAGACCAGAGAGACAGAACGAGAGAGAGAGAGAGGGGGTGGGGGGGAGCAAAAGCAACAGAGAGAAAGACAGGGAGAAAGAGATGGAGAGAAAGAAAAAAGGGAAGACAAGACAGAAGAAGAATGCATGAGCAAGAGAGTCAGAAAGAGCAGGAGGGTCAAGGCAGACTAGTAGCACGGCCCTTTATGGCAAGGACGCGTCGTGGAAGGCAAGGGGTGAGCCCAGGCACGTAATTCCATAACTTTACCCGGCAGTCACTGTGGCACAGATGGGAGGTGGGGAGGAGGAGAAATAGAGACAGAGAAAAAGGAAGGGAGGACATGGTCGAAAAGAGGATATCAGAGTCTTGCTGCCAAAGAGCTCCCCGAGAGCAGCAGAGGATGCCCAGCCCCGGGGGAGAGGGGTCCCTGCGCAAGGGATAACCCGGGGTCATCACTGCAACATGGGCAGGGGACGGCCAGGGGAACAGCTCTTGGCACTGCAGCGGGCAGGCTGTGTCACGGGGCAGGCTAGGGTCAGCAACATGAGATGAAGGGGTGGAGGGACTAGAAAGCTGTGAGACTCCCCCCTTCCCTCCCTCCCTGCTCCCTGTCTGCTCAGCGCAAACCCACCCAGGCCTGGGGGTGACAGTTCAACCCAGGGGTCTCCCACCTCCCAGGGGTTCTGGGGAGCAGAAAGCCCAGGGCTCACCTGGAGGCAGTGAAGATGTGCTTTGAGTTGGTGCAGATGGCATTGATGGGGCTGTCGTGCCCTTTGATCTCCCCAACTGGGGTGAAGGTGTCCACATTCCAGACTTTGATCATGCCTCCTCGGCAGGCGCTCAGCACCATAGGGCGGCCGGGGATGAAGGCCAGGGCACAGACCCAGTCTTTGTGGGCATTGGGGATTTGCTATAGGTACAAGCACAGAGCAGAGATCATGACCAACCTCATCTGCAGTACCTCCAGCAGCCTCATGCACGCAACTTGGGAGGCTCAGATCCTCACTGTCACCCTGGGGCTGATCTGGCCCATGCGGCTAGTGATACAAAGTTAGGAGGCCAAGGGGATGGATTCACAAGTCAGGGCTTGGTCTGCCCCCTGGGTAGATGACAACAATCCTGTCTCCAGAGAGGAACACACCACCTGACACTGGAATTGATGCTGCAGCCTGTGTACCAGGGGCAGCTTGCAATCCCAAGAGCCCTACAGCACAAACTTACGGGGGACAGAGCCACCTGGCACATGCACTGCCAGATCCCAGGAACGGGAGTGCCCTCCCTGGTTAGCTCAGTGCAGGACACTGGCACCAGGTCCCTGAACAAAGGTCCCCCTTAAG
>NW_010328844.1:7431-10990 GCF_000700745.2 Antrostomus carolinensis
CTCCTCTGTCCCATGTTACCGAGGACCTGTGCTGTATGCTTCCCTCCAGACCTGGATAAGTTCCTGCTGCTCCAGATCCCACTTCTTGATGCCGTTGTCCCTGGAGCCGCTGAAGAGGATGTCTCCCTGGATGGCCAAGCACTCGATGCCGTCATAGTGAGGGGGCTCAAAGTTGTGAGTGGGGCCGATGTTGCCCACCATGCCCTCGGCAATCTCAAACACCTGGGTAGAAAAACAGTGGGTGAGAGACTCCAGGTGGCACTGGAAACAAAGGCGACCCTCTCTTGGAGAACTTGGCCATCACCCTCTGTTTTCTAGGCTCAGGGGACCAGAACGATGCTGGAAAGGGGAGTGGGCATCGGCCAGTGGAGACTTTTTTGGGGAAGAAGTCTTGCCAGGGGTCCTGCTACCATCATGGGAGATCTGCCACCAGAGACACACCCCATTCTGCTTCATTTACTCATGGTGAGCTTTCACACGACTCCATGAGACAAGCTAACAACTTGGAGCTGTCAGAAGAGTGGGATCCTGCCTCCCTCATCATCTCACCACCCTTCCTCACTCCCCTGCTGCCAACTCCAATTCAACCTGCTAAAAACCAGCCAAAACCTAAAAAGGAGGGGAAAGCTCTTACTGTGCTGGAGCTGTGAGAGAGCAGGCACCTGCATCAGGGAGGAGAATCAAGTGGAACAGGGTGAGCAGCTAAGGTGGGTCAGCCATAACATGCAAATACCCACCCTAGAGCTCAAGGGATGAGAGAGATGCAAATCCATCTCCAAAGGTGCATTTGTATTGTGGACCAAGGTAAAGGCAAGATTTGGGGTGAGGAGATACACAAAAACCTGACATGCAGAGGTGAAAATAGAAATCTGGGCTCAGATTTCAGAAGGAGAGAAGAGACCTTAGGGGGTTGGCAACATCTGGGCTTTCCTACGGGACATAGGGCTCTGCTCTCCAAGGATGAGAGTACCTTGACGTAGTGATCTTTGGAGCCTGTGACCACCAGGTCATGGTTGCTTGCTGTCTGGTTTACTGTGAGACACATCACGGGCCCGATGTGGCCACTCAGCTTCCCAATGGGCTGCAATCTGAGATCAGTAACATTGGTCAGCCAGTCCCTTCCCAGGTGCCAAAGCTCCTCCAAGGGGCTCTCCCAGGCAGAGACCCCCACAGCCCTGGAGCCTCCCAGAAGGCGTTGTTCCCTGTGGGAGGTTGTGAGCAGGGACACCCCTCTTCCTAGCAATGCTGGGGGATGAAGGCAGCCTTGGGTCATGCCAACATCTGGCTCCAGAGCCTAGGCTGCAGCAAGGGCTCAGCAACCCAGTGCCAACCTGGCAGGGAGAAGGGCAAGGGCAAAACCAGGGGGGTACTACTGCTTATCCCACATGTCCTGCCCCTTCTCCTAAACTCTGCCCAGCCCACAGACAAAGCCCCCACCCCAAGTAGCTCCATTGCTGCTCATCACCCCTTGGGTCCCATAGGAAAGGGTCCTGAAAGTCCTTATTCCAGGTAACTTCCATTGCTAAAAAGGCTTTCACTTTCCCCAGTGGGAGTCATTTCAGGCCCCTCTGAGCAGACAGTGTCCACTCGGCATCCACAAGTTTTCCAGCCCACCCCAGAACAATCCCCTCACCTGCTCAGCTCCCAGATGCGGACGGAGTTACCAGTGGCAGCGTAGAGCATGGTGCCAGTGGGGTTGAGAGCAATCTGGTTGATCTGGTGCTCCCCCTGCACACTGGTGACTGTGCGGTTGGTGGTCCCAGCACACGCGTCCCCAGAGATCACCTGTCCAGAAGATCTAAGGGAGAGAGGGGTCAAGGGGGGAGGATGAGAAGAGATCAGAGCCACCAAGGGCAGGGCCCCGTGAGGAACCGCACAGGGCTGTTGGCTCCAGGCTGGCACAGGTGGGTCCCACAGCAGAGCAAGACCCTAGAGCTATCACCGCCATCAACAAGACCTCTGTCCCCTAGGCCAGCGTCCTGCTTGCAGAGGGAGCCAAGACACAGAGCATGACACACAGCACAAACCACCCCCATGGTTTCCATTCGAGGGCTGCTCTTCCCTCCTCTTTGCTTCCTGCAGGAAGAGCTGGCTAGTGCTGGCACCCAGCACAGGGAGGCAGAGATATCTGTCCTCCTGACCAGGGGAGAAGCACATTCAGTCCAAGGTAGATGAGCTGAGTCTGGATGAAGAAGAGAGCTCTATGCTGGAGCAAGCTGGTAGCCCTGGCCTGCCATACTCTCCTAACATTTGAACCCTGCTCCAGACTGGCAGATCACACCTACAGCCTGTCCCATGCTCCTTTCTGGTCCTCAAACTCCTCATAAAGATCTGAGTTACCCACTGGAGGGCCTGTGATTTCCTCAGCCATGATACTGTCAAGGGCTGTGCTTCCTCTATGGAGCTGCTGTCCCTCTTGGCCACCCCTAGAAGTAGCTGCAAATCTCTTCAAAGCTCTTTACCCTGAGCCTTCACTGCAGGAGGTCCCCATGGGTCCCATCACCCCAAGCTCTCTCCCAATCTCCATTCCCTAAGGATGCAGCACTGCAAACTGGCACTAAAGCAGCTGGTATTTGGCCCTGTCCCCAGCCCCAGCAGGTCCTGGAACTGACTTATGCAAAGATGCCCCGAGTGCCCAGGGTCCCCCACAGCTGCTCCTGCCTGCCACGTACGTGAGGGTGCGGATGCATCGAGCCGAATCCCGGATGTCCCACACTTTGATGTACGACGTGGACACGGTGAACACCAGCCCCGTGTGGCTGCAGTACTTGATGGAAACCACATTGTTTGGGTGACCCTTAAGGGAAGCAATTTCTTGGCCTGTCACCAGGTTCCACATTTTGCAGCTCCGGTCTGCGGGAGAAGGAACATGTCCAAGAGTGTCAGGTTTGGGGGATGGGGGTGGTCCTCCCTCCGAGGGCATGGTGGCAATACCATAGAATCATAGAATGGTTTCAGTTGGAAGGGACCTTAAAGATCATCTAGTTCCAACCCCCACCACGCACAGAGCCAGAGGAAAGGAGCCAACCAGCCCCAGCAGTGCAGGGCAAGGCTCAGTGCTGGGGACAAGAAAGAGGCCCAGAAGATGTCATCCCCATGGTGCCTGGCATTTCACGTATTCCCTCAGGCCAACCTGCTCCCATAGTGTCTGCAGGCCAGCACCATCCTCTCTGTCCATCACACACCTTTGGAGCCAGTGAAAAGCAGCTCATCGGTGGCATCCAGGCAGAGCACAGGCTTGGTGTGTCCCTCTGCCACGGAGACGCACTGCAGCGGGGCTGTCCGGGCATTCTTGGTGCCACCCACCGGGTTAATGATGCCCCTTGCATGAGAAAGAAAGAAAAAGGATGGTGAGGTACGTGTGCAAAGGCACCACGTGACACAGTCCCAGGGGTGTGGGAGAGCAAGAGTTGCCTCACCCCAAACATCTTCCACCACCTGGCAGTGCAATGGGCTCCTTGGTCTGAGCTCTGAAACCTCAGGAACCTCCCCCAGAGCCTCTCCCCTACTGCCTCAGCAATACAGACTGGGAAAGGGGGGCCTGCCCAGTAGCCTCTGC
>NW_010328844.1:11036-27486 GCF_000700745.2 Antrostomus carolinensis
CCAGAGAGCTACGAGACCCAGCTAATCAGTCCTCAGGTCAGTTTGGGACAAACTACACCTTCTCCAGCGTGAAACTCTCCTGGGATTAGTGTTTCAAGATCCCAATACCCAGCACCCCAGTTCCTGGAGGCTGTCAGCCTGTGGCTGGTGACATTTGGAGAGAGGGCCTCGCTCTACAAGACCACAAGGGTGACAAAAGACATCACTGGCATTTCCACCCAGTGTCCCTGTCGCAATGGCTGTGGAAGGTCTGTACCCATCACTGGCTCCAGCCAGAAAAGGACTTGTCACTGCCAAACCTTCCTCCAGGGGACACTTGGTGCCTGTCCCTCCGGACACAGCAACTGCCAATCGTCTCCACTTTAGCAGTGCTGGGGGTGCTGAGGACCAACAGCCCTACCCTTGCAGACCCTCCAGTGTCCATGGCCACCAACAGGTCTTCCCAGCTGGTGTCCCAGAGCACTGCCTCCCTACCAGCGTGGGGCCCTGGGTTGGCCTTGTCTCTTCTTATAGACAGAGAAACTGAGGCGCAGGGTTGGAGAAGGGGAGGCCCAAGGTCACATAATGTTTGCATTAGTCGCGAGGACAAACACAGGCTCATTAATTTGCATTTGGCAATCACATCATGTGACCAACCTTTCTTAGTTACCAGCTGCTTTTACAAATTCAAATGAAACAGCCCTGCCCTGACCCCTGGTGTTGAGATTGGTCTAGAGGTGACACTGAATGGAAATGGAAATCCTGGCTCCCCAGGGTGAGATCACCGAATCACAGAATGTTGTAAGTTGGAAGGGACCCAGAAGGATCATGGAGTCCAACTCCTGTCCCTGCACAGGACAATCCCAACATTCAGACCATGTCCCTGAGGGCCTTGGCCAAATGCTGCTGCAATCTTGTCAGGCTTGGTGCCATGAGCACCTCCCTGGGGAGCCTGTTCCAGTGCTCCACCACCCTCTGCCTCAAGAACCTTTTCCTCATGGCCAACCTCACCCTCCCCTGCCACATCTTCCTGCCATGTCCTCTGGGTCCTATTGTTGGTCACCAGAGAGAAGAGATCAGCGCCTGCCCCTCCTCTTCCCCCTGGGAGGAAGTTACTGATGCACTTTGGTTGCTGCCTGACTGCAAGCTGCCCAGGGTGACGGGGCACAGACATGTCTGGTGTCACCTCCCCAGTGACTGGGCACCTGCAGGAACTCAGGACATGGGCAATCTGAGAGGACACCCGGGTGCTGGAGGGCTGATGTTCCTAAAGGATGGGGGGAAGGTGGCCTCGTGTTGGGAAACCTCTGTAGGCAGGAGAGTGCAGTGGGACAAGCCCCAGAGCACCTGAACCCCAAGGCTGAGCTCTGCACCACAATCTGACTTGGTTTTTTTTGGGAAAGAGATCTACCCACCCACAGCCCAGCACCAGGGAAGCACAACCAGGAGCATCTGGAGATATTTGCCTGGAAGACACTTGCAAGAAGGACATACAGGGAGTGCTCAGGGTTGCTTGCCCCCTTCCCCAGTATCACACCGTCCTGCTGGAGAGCTGGGGGATGGGATGGGATACAGTGGCACCATGCTGATGAGAACCCATCAGAGATGGAGGAGAACATGCTGACACCCCAAACCAGTCCGGGCCCATAGGTGAGCCCAGCGCCACATTTCCAAGGGCTGATCAGAGTTGGAATGGTTCAAACTCACAACCGAGGGAACAGTGTCACACTGGAGGTGGCATGCCAGGAGGGGACAGCACACACCAGCTGGGAGGTGAGGGAGAGCAGCAAGGTGCAGGTGGGTCATGCAGGGACAAAGGAGAGCAGACTGGTGAGACAGAGAGGAGGAGGAGAAGAGGAAGGGATAATAAATAGAAAGTTGTCTATACCTCAGCACCTCCGAGACAGAGGAATCGCTGTCATCAGACCTAGGGGCAGAAAATTAGCAGGATTATGGGAGAGAAAACCCAGACTAGAAGAGGCAGCAGAGGAGTCAGAGATGGAAGATTGTTATTGCATCCAAGCCAGAGTAGGAAAAAGAGAAGAAGAAAAAAAAAAAGAGGGAGAAAGAGAAACACACGTGGAGAACCAGGGGAGAGGGCAGAGGAGCAGGAGGCCATGTGAGGATCAGACAGCAGGTCTCCATCAGGGAAGGTCAGTGCTGCTAGCAATGCTCCGAGATGAGGGCACCTGCCCAACCTGCTGCAGGGGGAGTCTGGGAGGCTAGAGCGGCGTTTGTGGGTTAGTGCCACTCCTTCAGCTTCCTGCAAACCCCATCCCACCTCACTCCGTCCTGCTCTGTAGTGCTTCCCACTGATCCAAGTCTGGCACCGCCATGCGTAAGGCTTAGCCAGAGGACAGGACTGCGAGATCCTGCAAGTGGCCAGCTCAGAGGGGACACTCAGCAGGCAGGATGCTGCAAGGGTCCAGCATGGCCCTTGCAGAGCATCTCCTCCCTCATGGAGAGGAGCAGGGAGTGAAAATGGTGGCAGGAGGCTGGCTGGAGCCGATCCAGGTCCTGTGCTCCTACACCCCACCATGGGACCCAGTACGTGCCATTTGCTGTTATGGTATGGGTCCCTCTCCCTCAGACCCTCC
Organism: Antrostomus carolinensis; assembly: GCF_000700745.2. NCBI lineage: Eukaryota > Metazoa > Chordata > Aves > Caprimulgiformes > Caprimulgidae > Antrostomus > Antrostomus carolinensis. Next base: position 13,613 of record NW_010328844.1, read on the forward strand.
CACCCCACCAGGACTTACTTATCCAAGGCAGACCCCTGGCTCTGGTTGCTTGTGAGACGAGAGAAGACATTGCGGTCGTTGCGTGGACGAGTGGGTGGGGATGAGGGAGGCGTGAAGCCAACATCTGGAGGCCTGAGCCAGGAAGGATTAGAGGGACACATGACTTGGAAATTGCTCACCTGGCAGCTGCCTGGCACACCAGGGCCCAGCAAGAGCTGGCCCAGCCAACATATCTCTCCCTGCTTGTCTGGGCCACCCAGCCTCTCTCTGACCAGGTGGCCATTTCTCCAGCTCCCAAGCTCACCTGGCAGGTTGCCCACGGTCATAGGATTTCCTCCTTGTCAGAGGTGAAGTGTCTGAGCCACGAGATTGCCTGGGACTAAAGCAAGTGAAAGAGAGGACAGTGGGTGCCTGCCCCCCATGCTGAGATCCCTCCACACTGAACACCCATGTCCTTCCCCAGCAGAGCAAAGGAGAAGTTAGAGTGCCCTGGAGTCACAATCACAAGATTGGGGGATGTCTTGAGTCATCCCATGAGTGCAGAAGCTTTTGTCAACCCAAGAAGCCTCGAAGAAGGCTGATAACCCAGGGCAGCAAGCCAGGGACCCTCACACACCCCCCCTTCTTTCCCTCCTCCTGGAGTACCCATCTCTCCATCTGCAGGGGATACCAACATACTCCTAGACACTCTCAAAGGCCTACTGGAGAAATCCATCACTGCTTGCTGCAGACAAGCCTGGATAGATGTAGAACTGGTCTCACCCTCACCGTTCTGCAACTCCACAGTCAAGGCACAGCTCCCCACCTGCTGGGTCATACTTCCACAAGCCTCCCAATGCCCAGAGGCCCATCACCCCATGCTTACAAGGTGCTTCCTCGTGTGGGCAGGCTGATGGTGCGTGACACTTTCTCCTTGTAATAGGGGTCTCGGATGGAGAAGCTGATCCCATCCTCTTTGATCTCCATGAGGGATGCCAAGGACTTGGTGATGTTCTTGGTGGAGACGTCCAGCGTGGGTCCTAGACACTCAGCTGACACTGCCTTCATCTGCCCTGAGAGCTTGGGCTCTCCCTAGAGCAGGGCAGAGGGCTCAGGCACAGGCAGTACAGGGGGGAGGAGGACAGTGGGAGCAGCCAGAGAGCTGTGGGGTAGAGTAACTTGTGCTCTCTTGCCATAGGAGATTGAGTTCCCCCTGCATCATGCTGGGATGTCCATCACCATGCCAGCTCTCCATACTCTAAGCAAATGTGCAGAACAATGGGCTTTCCTCCACCTTTGCCCACAATGGATGCAGCACTGCACAGGGACCACCTTGGAGCCCACTCAAATCTGGAGGATACTGGTTGGTGTGGTGGATGTTTCGAAGTCTCTGGTGCTTCAGAGGACCACAGGACCAGGAGGCCTGGGTTCTGCCTTGCCTAGAGCTGATCCCACCCAAAGACCAGCCATACTGCCTTATGCCAAGCCTGGCTCTCTAAGGGTCAAACTATGGAGCAGAGGCCTGGAGCATTGCTGAGCAATATGCCCCTCCATCCCTCCTCCCATTCCCTGTGACAGGGTCACACAGAAAGGCCAACTAACCTTGAATTTGAAGTCATCCTGGCTTGCTGAGCCCTTCATGGTGAAAGACTGGGAGATGCTGCAAGGAGAAGGGAGCAAAGCTGGATCTTCAATGCCAAACCCCTTTCAGAGAGCCAGTTGACAAAGGCCCACCAGACTCCCTGGGTCACCCACTGCTCCCCAGCATCCCTTTTCCAAGGAATGACCTAGTCTCTTCACTCCTTGCTGGTGTCTAAGAGACATCCCAGCTCCCCTCCCAAGGGCTGAGGCACAACAGGAAAGCTTAGGTGGGGCTTTGTTCATCCATGTCCATCTGCGAGGTTCCATGGGGGGCACTAGACATCCCACCCAACTCCTGGCTCAGGCTGGGCTGGGTGCTCACCTCCCATCTGAAGCCAGGCTGAACTCTGAGACCTCCTCGTCTGTGCTGGCATAGCCGTTCTCTGTGCAGGACAGAAATGGCACATCAGCAACGCAGAGAGGACCCCACCATGCTGAGCCCCATTTGAACCACACGGTGGAGAGGGCAGCTGGGGGGGACATGGCTGGTCCTCATCCCTGTTGTGTGGTGGCTGGAGCACAGGTCCCCACCCAACATCACCCTTAGGGAAGCCCTGAGCATACAGGTCCCAGCCATGGCACCTCACAGAACCACAGAATCACAGAATTAGGAGCGGGGGTGGTTGGAAGGCACCTCTGGAGACCATCTAGTCCAGCCCTGCTGCCAAAGCAGGTTCATCTACAGCAGGTTGCACAGGACGGCATCCGGGCAGGTTTTGAATATCTCCAGAGATGGAGACTCCACACCCTCTCTGGGCAGCCTTGGCACCTCCAGGTGCTTCTTGGGGCACCTTGCCCCACAGCAGCATGCATGGCCCAAGGATGCGCCAGCCCCGGGTCCCACCTTGCTGGACGTTGTGGATCAGGGCCTGCAGCTCGGGGTGCAACTCAGCCTTCTCCCGCAGGGCATCCAGGATGGCATGGTTCTGCGAGGAGCCAGTCACGTCTGTCTGCCGCAGCCGCCCCTCCAGCAGCCGGATCTGTGCCTCCTTCTGTGCCACCTGCAACCCCTGGGGAAGGATGGCCATGCCGGGCCTCAGCCAGCTGTCTTAGGTCCCTGCCACCAGACTGCCACCAGGGCACCCTGCTCCCTCCCCAGCTGTGGGAAACCCCATCTTGCATCCATATCCTGGCTTGGCCCTGCACCTTGTCAATGGAGGCCTTCAGGAAGTTGTCCAGCAGGAGCCGAGCTTCAGCCAGGGAGCAGGAGCTGATCACCACTGAGGTGTCCGTGGAGTCCAGCTCCTCCTGAAACGTGGAGGGATAGGCGTTGGATGCAGCAGAGAGCTTTGTCATTGGGCGTGGGACAGGCAGAATGGGCACCGCGGCCAGCACAGCACCTCCACCATCCTGCCAGCACTGCCCAGTCCAGACACGCACTCTCCTTAGTCTGCCCAAGGGGCTAATGAGGAGATCCGGCCATGGAGATGGCCAACACAACCTCAAGGGCTTCTGTGTTGCTACAGGAATCCTGGTGCCAACACTTAATTAGACACTAATCTGAATTAACAACAGCCCCTTCCTAGCCAATCTAGGTGACAGCTGGGGACAAGTAGGGACAGCATACAGCCTCCAGCCCGGGCCGTAGCCACTAGAGGGGAGCCAGGAGCTGCACAGGGTCTCTGTGGTGTGCCCAGCGTCTAAACGGACACTAAACCTCCAGGGTTTCTGCTGGAAAAAAAGTCAATCCTCCTTGGCAGGTTTCTAGCACATGAAACTCCCATGAGGACAAAGTGACCACCAGCCCCACGGGCAGGACGAGGGCTGCAGCTTCCCTTCATCCTGGAGTGGTGGGGCATGGAGCACCAGCAGCCTGTCCATGGACGTGCAAGGACCTGGCAGTGCTCACCTCCACAATTAATCACCTAATGAGAAGAGTCTGTGTGGGTGCAGCCCCATGGAGTGCGTGGCACAGCTCAGAGGAGGACTCCAGGATGCCCAACTTGGCCATGCCCAAGGACATCCCTCACCTCCCAGGGATAGAGTCACAGACTGGTTTGGGTTGGAAGGGACTTTAAAGCTCATCCAGTTCCAACCCCCCTGCCAGCAGCAGGGACACCTTCCACTAGACCAGGTTGCTCAAAGCCTCATCCAGTCTGGCCTTCAACACTTCCAGGGAGAAGCAGCCACAGCTTCTCTGGGCAACCTGGGCCAGGGTCTCACCACCCTCACACCAAAGAATTGCTTCCTCACATCTCATCTCCATCTCCCCTCTTCCAACTTCAAGCCATCACCCCTTGTTCTGTCACTCCCTGTCCTTGGCCAAAGTCCCTCCCCAGCCTTCCTGGAGCCCCTTCAGGTACTGGAAGGCCACTAGAAGGTCTCCCCGGAGCCTTCTCTTCTCCAGGCTGAACAGCCCCAACTCTCTCAGCCTGTCAAATGCTCCTGTTCTCTCCCTGCCAGCCAGACCCAGCCCAGCCACTTACCTTGGTCTCCTCGATCTGCATGATGGTGGCCTGGCAGTCAGAAATGCTGTCATTGATGTAATCAATGTTGGCCCCCAGCACCTCGATCTCCTCATTCAGCTCCTGCAGCCCCTTCTGCTCCTTGGGGCTCTCTGCCTGCAGTTTCGCCCTCTTGCCCAGCAATGCTTCCTGCAGCAGTGCCAGCTCCTCGCGTTTCTGAGGGAAAAGGGAGGGGGATTCGCACTGTCGGCACCACTGTCCCCCTGCTCCACACCCACCACCCAGCCCTCTCTGACCCCAGCACCACTGTCACCTTGATGAGTCGCTCCATGTCAGCCTCCAGGTTGACAATGGTCATCCTCTGCATGACAATGTCAAAGATGCGCCGCTCCAGTGACTGCCACTTGAGGCGGGCGGCTTTGCTGAAGGTCTGGCTCGTCCCCTTCTTGGGGAACTTCTTCCTACAGCCGGAGGGGAGAAGAGGCACATGGGATGCCTGGGCTCTGGTTGGCCAGGAGCAGAGGAAGCATCTGTACCGGTTTTGGATTACCCAACTTCTCCATCTCCCCTTAGCAAAGAAAGAGAAAGAGATGAGCCCAGCAGGTTTGTGCCATGGTGCTGAAGGCCAGCGTTGGATTCAAGCCCAGGTGACAGTTAGTCACACACTGCCAACATGGCCCATCACTGGGACAGTAGTTTAACATGGGCCAAACACACAACAAGCAGCTGGCCTTTAACCTCCTCCACCCACCAAAAGCCAGCCATGGAAGTCCTGGGATGCCTCATCACCCATCCATGCAGCCCCTGCCCTGACCTGGTGGGCCGAGCCCCATTTGCAGAGGATGAGGGGTCTCCCAGGAAGTTGTTGATTTTCCTGTTCCACTGGCGCACGATGCTGGAGACAGAGCGAGCACCGGACTCAGGCTCAGAGGAGGTGGTGCTGGCTGAGACCTCCGCACCCGAGTCCAGCATGGCTGGCTTCTGGCTTGTCCTGCCTGCGACCCGGTCTGACATGGGCTTGGCAAGGCGGCGCAGCGCCGAGACCTGCCCAGAGGAGGGGTGGAAGAGAGGGTATCAGATGGGTGTCCCCTGTGGAAACCTGTCACCATCATCCCCAGGTTCCCACAACAAGAACAAGAGCAGCAGCTCTGGAGACCCAAAGCCCTGGGGCCATTTGTGCTCCATGGGTTTCCCCCTTCTCCCTTGTAGCCCACCCCCTGCCACCAGTTCAGTTGCTCCAGGAGATGAGCAATTCCTCTGCTGCCTGCAACCACCTCCCAACTGGTTACTGAGCCATAAAAACCCTCCCACCTTTTTGGGAAACCTGCTCCTAGAGCTGGCATGATCTGGAAGATGGGATGTCTCTAAGCCAGGGCCAGGACCCCCATGGGGTCTGGGGGCCATGTAGGCAACGCCACCCCATCCCTCACCTCCTGGGTTTTCCTCCGCAGCACTATTTCTTGCTGACGCTTCTGAGACTCCAGAGCCCGAATCTGAAACTGCATAAGAGAGAGAGAGAGAGAGAGAGACCACTGGGGTCCTGCCCAGACACCCCAGAGATGGTCGCAGTCTGGGGGCTCTGACCACCAAAGCTTGGAGCTGTTACTTTGGCATGAACAGCCTCACTTCTGATTTTAACAGCGAGCAGGTTTCCAGCTTTGAGGCTGCCCCTGACGGCACACTGACCCCCGAGCATGGCAGGGACCTCACAGTGTCTCCCACAACCACAATGGGAGAAGTGGGAAGCCCTTGTGCCCATCCAGGCCTGCTCTGCTCTGCCCCTGCAGCAGGGCCCTGAGCTTCACCAACTGATATTTGGGAGCACATTGGAGTGTCAGAGCAGGATGAACATCCACCCCCAGCCAGCCCAGCTCACCCCTGCACGGGGATGCCCAGTGGCATGTGGACAGGCTGGGCTCTCACCTCCTGCCGCCGCTGCTCCTTCTTGAGCTGCGCGATCTCCCTATTCCTCTTTGTCTCCACCAGCCGCCTCCGCTGCTGCTCCTCCCGCATCTGCTTCATCAGTGCAACCTCAGACAGGAAGGTACCGCATGTTGGTGTGGGCACCCGACTGTCCCAGGGCACCCACCCACCAGACAATGTCCTGCACTTGCCACCAGGAGTGGAAAACTTTGCTTCTGAGTGGGGAGCCAGACTGGACCAGGGGATGCCCTCCCTGCCCTGGCATGTCCAGGTACCTTTGCCTTCTTCATCTCGGCCACCTCCGCCTGCAGTTTCCTCAGTTCCCGCTCATAGCGGGATTGGTTCTTGAGCAGGCGAGCATGCTCCTTCTGGGCTGCCTGGAGCTTCTGCAGGTCCCGGTTCATCTCCTTCAGCCGCTTCTCATAGTCTGCTTTGATCTTGTTGGCTTTTTCCTCTGTGTAGCACTCCATGGTGCCTGGGAGAAGCAAGGAGAGGGCTTCTGATGGTCACACACTTTGGGCTCCTCCTGCACCTACACACCCTGCCTGGAGGCACTGGGCACTGGTCCTTCCCCATCTCACCAGAACCCTCCCTCACCCACTGGAAGAGATGGGTTGGGCTCAGCACAGGGTGGGGACAGTGGGTTGCTTGGCTGAGAGAAGCTGCAGACCTAGACCTACAGCTATGTGCATGGGTGATCCTGCCATGCTGAGCCTAGAGATCAGCTACAGCACTTGGTGTGCAGGGTCTTCATGTGCCCCTCAGCACCTCAGCTTCCCCAGGTGTTCTCATGAAGCAGTGCTCAAGGATAGAAGAGGCTTTGCCTTGCCACCATTTCCAGCTACCTCTGCAGCACCAGTAAGGTCAGGAGCTCTTCAGCTGACTAGTCCCGCTCGCATGGCAAGACAAGCAGGGTCTTCAGGGACCCAGGGGCTTGAGCAGAAGTAGGGGGATGGCAAAGCTCCACCAGAGCCAGTATTGGGTGCAGGGGGTGGATGCTTTGGCTCTGAGTCAGCTGGGCAGGAGTGGGGATGGGGGCCTGATGCTGTGGGGATGGGATCCCACAGGCAAAGCGGTTCTCACTGAGGTTCTGCAGGACCCGGTCCCGTTCCAGCTGTGTGTCCCGAATCTTGTTCTGCAGCAGGATCAGCTTCTCCTCATACTGGTGCTTGAGGGTCTGAAGGCGTCGCTGGCTGTTCTCCAGCTCGTCAATCAGCTTCTGCTTGATCTCTATCTCACAAGTCAGATCCGCCAGGTCGGCCTGGAAATTCACGGCTGGAGGCCAGTGGGGGACAGTCAGGCTGGAAGGGATGGAGGAGCATCGCTCCCACTGCCCCACTGAGTCACAGCACAAGGAGAGGGCAGAGGGATCCAATAGGAACCCACATGGCTGGGGAGCAGCAGCACCCCAAAGAGCACTGGAGACTCCCTGCAGCAACCCAAGCCCTCCAGAAGAGACATGGCTGGGGTGTCCCAGAGGACTCTCCCTTCCCAGGAGCAGAGCTCAGAGCCAGACCAGCAAACACACGCCCACAGCCTGGGCTGCACATGTGGCTCTGTGCTTTACCGTTCTCCTCCGCATCTGAGTCCGAGTCCACCAGGCTCTCGTCACTGGCCGAGTCCTCATCTTCATCCTCATGTCCATCCTCTTCCTCACAGCCACTCTCGTCCTGTTCCTCCTCCTCCTAAGAGACACATGCCTGACCTCAGCTTGCAGCTTGGCCTCCCCCTTCTCTCTCCAGCTATTCCCAGCTCCAAGCCTGAGCTCCTCCCACCGCGATGGGCTGCAGCCCCCACAGCAGGACTCAGCCTCCCACACAGGATGCCGAGGGACTGCAGCACCATTCCTGGACCCCCAGCATAGACTGTTGAGAGGAGCAGTTCTGCGCCCCATCCATCCTTGCGTCCATCCTGCCCCAGCTGAGGACCACTGCATCGCCCAGCTTCCTTTTACCTACACTTACTGAAACCAAGCCCAAAAAGGCATGGGCTCCTCACTCCACAGTGGGGTTGGCTGAGGAGCACCCAGCTCCCCACTACTCCAGCACAGTCCTCAGCTTCATGACCTCTCCAGCCTGTTTGCAGCCAGCTGGGCTTGGTCCCTCTCCCACGTGGGGCAATGACAATGCTCCACACTCAAACAGCCTCCTTGGTACGAGCATGAAGCCCGCTCACCTCTTCCACCTCGTTCTCGTCTGTCTCCTCCCCGTTGTCCTGCTGCAGTTTCTGCCGCTTCTTAAATGCTTCCTTCTCTGGGCTGGGGGGAACAGAGGGGTGCTGGTGAGTCCAAGCATAGGGGAACCCAGGGACAGGTCCTGCTGGGATTCCCCTCGCCTCCTGCTTTTGGACCCTTTGGGGAAATCAGCCTCCAGGATTGTATGGTGGGTCAGAGAGGGGAAGAGGAGAAGGCAGCGCTGTGAGGGGAACTCAGGTGCCTGGGCTCTGTCCTGGTGCTCCAGCTGTAGCATGGATGGGGGAAGCAGGATACAGGGACCGACACACAGCCTCCACCTTCCCAACATCGCACAGCAGCTGCCTTCACCTTTTCCTCTGCTGCCTCCTCTCTTTCTTTTTCAGGCGCTCCAGGTCTTGCTTGGCCCGTCGGAGAACATCGGAGGCCTCCGTCTCCACCGGAGCAGCGGAGCTGCACAGGCCAGCTAAGCCAGACGCTGGGGATGAGCCCATGGAGTAGGGGGGCCGGACAGAGACACGTGAGAGGCTGCGACGCAGAGACTCATTCATGGATTCGCTCTCCAAGAGCTTCGTCCTAAGGAGAGGAGATGGGATGTGGTCAAAGAGGGGACATCCCACTGTCCCCAGAGGAGGGGATCTTGCCTGGTTTTAGAATGGTGTGAGCCAGGGACAGAGTCACCAAAAGGCCATTCCCATTCATGTTGGGTCAGAAGGTCAGGATCCTGCAAGATAGGGTTTCAGGATCGCACAAGAGATTCAGATGGATCCAGCTTTGGGGGGCCAGCAGTCCCTGGAAGACACCAGGCACTCCTGCCAGGATCTTCCCCATCCATCAATGGCCACACAAAGGATGACAATGGCCAAAGCACTGCCTGGCACCAAGGCTGGGACTCCCAGAGCCCCAGTGGAGCAGCATTGTAGTCAGCTGCTGCTCCATCAGGGCTTATGACTCACCCCAGTGATGCTGGAGGCACGGAGCTGTGAGCCACACCTGGACTCAGACCCCACCACAGCACCCACTGGCCTGGGGACCCAGGTTTCTCAGGAGCCCCTATGTCCGGCTCACCTCAGCTCTTCAATCTCCCGGATGTAGTTCTGGATGAGGGCACCGATGGCTTCATTACCATCACCTGGAGGAGCAGAGGAGCAGAGGTGCAGGTGGATCTCAACACACAGGCTGCACGGCAGCACCCATCCCAGCTACACCGTCTGGGCTGACCCACCATGCCATGCACTAGCCCAACCTCACCAGCTTTGGCCAGCATCAGATTGGCCTCCTGGCTCATAAGGTGGGTGACCCTGCTGTTGATAGCATCGATGGCCTCCTGCATGGCCTTCACCCGCATGCGCAGGGCACTGTTCTCCTTCTGCAGCATGGCATTCTCGCGGAAAAGGTCGCTGTAGCCCTCTGAGCCATCCTCCCCAATGACCCGCTTGCCCTGTGGGGACAGGAGAGGAGTCCCTGAGTGCAGGGTAAGCTGGGACATGGGAACCCACCACTGCATCACTGGGGGAAGCCCCAGCCACCAAAGTGCGGACAAATCTAAGGACTAGGAAGGCCTGAGCTCAACAGACAGAGGGTGAGAGATGCTTCAAGGCTTCTCCCCACTCAGGACTCAGACACTGGACCAGGTTGCCCAAAGAACCTGTGCTGCTCCTCCCTGGAAGTGTTCAAGGCCAGGTTTGATGAGGCTTTGGGCAGCCTGGTCTAGTGGAAGGTATCCCTGCCATGACAGGGGGATTGGAACTGGATGAGCTTTAAGTTCCCTTCCAACCCCAACAATTCAATGATTCTATGATTATATAAGGTCCAAGGCTCCAAGGCAGGAGCTGATCTCCTATCTCCTAAGCCTCCTGACCTCTCCTACCTCAATCAATATGGGAAGAACACAGTAGGCAGGAAGGTCCTTCCCACTAAAACCACTCCAATTCAAACACGAGGAGGAGGCTTTCTGCTCCTGCCTCCATCCCACTGCTGCAAGCTTACTCAGCCACTCACCGCCTTGTACTCCATTAGCTCCATCTGCAGGCGGGCGATCTCAGCCCGCAGGGCGCTGATCTGCTGACTTGTCTTGTCCTGGTTCACCACCACCTTGTTCTTGATGTTGCGAGCCCGGTTGGCATACTTGAGTGTGTTCAGGGTCTCCATGAAGTCCCGGTCAGATGGGCTCACACAGGCGATCATGATGGTTTGGCTTAGGGAGGTGAAGGTCAGAGTGAAAGGGCACTTTCCCCAACCCTGCACCAACTTGGCACCTGGAAACCCAGGATCCAGCACAGGCCACGTGCCCCCAGACATACATCCTAGGCCCTTCTGTGTTTTATAAACAGTCCCTCACAGAGCCAGAGCACCAGCAAGACCCCATGAGCAACACATCACACAGCACTGAGCAAAGCCAACCTCCACCAGCAAAGTCCACACATGCCAGGATTGCTGGGGAAGAATGGGCTCTTTGGAGAAGTATCCCCGCAAAGCAGGCAGGGAATTCAATTCATCCCATGCTGGGCAACACCACCTGTCAAATCCCAGATATGCAAAGGCTCCGGAGTGTTTTGCACCAGCTAATTCTGCCAAAGCTGGCTAATTGCAGCTGTGACTCGTGAGGAGCCAAGGTCTTTACATCTGCAAAGTCATGCACTGCCTGCTAGGAGCAATCCCCTCCCGACCAGGCAATGCACAAGGCATCTGAGTCCTGAAATAGCTGCTACACGGGTCCATAGACGCTCAGCCCTACTTGCAGGGGGACAGACCCTGCAGTCCCCTCTCAGGGCTCAGCCTCAGCCTGGGACACCCTTACCTGTTGCCGCCGAGGGAATCCTGCAGTAGGCGGGTGAGCTTGGAGTCACGGTAGGGCACATGCACAACTTTCTTGCTCTGGTCTCCGAGGGCACTAATGACATTCCCCAAGGCCAGCTACCAACACAAAGGAGAGTCCCCATACCAAATTCAGCCCCTGCTGAGAACACAGCTGTCACGTAGCCAGCACGTCAGGCCTGGGGCATGAGTTATGGGACAGGTTTGCAGTGCAAGAGGTGGAGGCATGGGGCTTTCCTTGCCAGGCTGAGCGTTGACACACAGAATCCCAGAATTGCGTAGATTGGAAAAGCCCTTTAAGATCATCGAGTCCAACCATGAACCCAACACTGCCAAGTCCCCGACTAACCCATGTCCCTCAGCACTATGTCTACACGACTCTTCAATCCCTCCAGGGATGGGGACTCCACCACTGCCCTGGGCAACCCCTTCCAATGCCTCAGAACCCTTTCAGCAAAGAAATTCTTCCTCACATCCCATCTCAACTGCCCTTGGTGCAACGTGAGGCCATTTCCTCTTGTTCTGTCACTTGTTCTTTGGTTGAACAGACCCACCCCCACCTCTCTCCACCCTCCTTTCAGGGAGCTGGACAGAGCGAGAAGGTTTGCCCCGCTTCCCTGGGCTGTGCCTGTCCTCAATGCATGCAGAGGAGAGGCATCAAGCCCTGAAGTTCTTTTTAAGCTCAAGTTAGCAGATCTCGATCTCTTGGGGACTTGCCCCCTTGTGCCCAGCTGTACCACTCCCCATAGTCCTGCCCTCAGCAGGAGAGCTGTGCCCTCCCCACTGGTATTTTGGATTGTGCACATTCCTGCCTACAAGGCCAGGTAGCATAAACCCCAGCAGAGACAGTAGCAACCCCAACAGCCCAGAAAAGCTCCAAGCAGGACCCAAAGATGTCCCTGGCTCCCCAAGGCAGGCTCTGCCTCACCCCTCCCCTTGCACGCCAGTGCCCAGGGCCGTACCAGCCCACAGTTGATGGAGATGCCTTCCTTCGCTCTCTCGCCAGTAGCACCTGTTCGCTTCAGCCTCTCTGAGCCAGCCAGGTCTACGAAGTGAAACTTGGCTGTGAGGGTCTCATACTCGGTGCTGGGCTGGGCTCCGTCCAGGAGGCTGGTCGCCTCCCCATTCACCTGTGGCCAGGCACACATGGAGAGAGTCACCACTATGGAACCAGAGTGGCCAGAACATCCCTTGACCACACTTGGATGTCAGCAAAAGCCTGAGCATTCGCCCTCCACATCCAGCCCCTCAAGGATGGAGGAGAGGACCCCTACAGCAGCTTGCTCTGGGTCACCCCTTGGGCCAGACAATCACTACCTTGGATGGGGCTGCTCCAGGGCAGACCTCAACTCCCATTAGATGCTAACACTGGCTATGACTGGAAAGAAGACAGACAAATCCCTGCCTTTCTTTGCAAGACTTCAAAGCTTCTCCCCTTTCCAAGAGACCCCCACACACCGTCTGGATATCTGATCCAGGATCAGTCCAGCCATGAGGCAGGAGCACATCTCACCAGCTCCGGGCGGGTGCACACTCTCATTTGGCACAGGTGAATGGTGAAGATGGCATGGGACCGGGAGCTCTGCACATTCATCTGGGTGCTGGCAGTGGTGCGGGAAAGAGCCCCCTGTTTTAGGCACTGGATCAGCTACAACGACATGGGGCAGGGAAGAACAAGGAGTCAGGACAGCACCGTCCACAGCCCGGTGGGAACACCCACCTCTCCCTGCATCACCCTGGGCTGCTCTGTCCCACCCTGCGTGAGATCCCCACCTCACCTGGCTGTCCCCATGCAGCACATCCCTGGCCAGTGGGCACCCAGCTGCCATCCCTCCTCCACGTCTGCCCCATCCCACACCCACCTCGTCCTGCGAGCTGATGAGGCGCGATGTGACCCCTGTGGTGTAGATGCTCCCATTGGCATCTTCATGGATTTTGATGTTGGATTTGCGGTGGCGTGCATCGGGGTCACGGGCACTGTCAAACAGGTCCAGGATCTCCTCATTGTAGAGCTGAGCAAGGGTAGAAGAGGGTGTGGGGTGAGTAGCAGTAATAGGAGGCTGCTAGAGCCCAGCACAGTGGGACAGACAGGAGCTGCCCTCTGCCATCCTGCTGCTGCCAGGAGGACAGGCTGCACAGCTGGGGCTACGTGTTCGTTCACACACACATGCACATGTGTGGGCTTAGGCAAGGCTGACCAGGAGACCTGCTGTGTGGGCAAGTGTAGGAGAGGATGCACAAGCAAGCTCTGACCTGCGTGCATGGGTACCCATGAAAGGATGCCCAGAAGGAATGAATCACAGAATCCCAGAACTGCTTCGATCATCAAGTCCAACCATGAACCCAACACTGACAAGTCCCCGACTAACCCATGTCCCTCAGCACTGTGTCTACATGACTCTTCAATCCTTCCAGGGATGGAGACTCAACCACTGCCCTGGGCAACCCCTTCCAGTGCCTCAGAACCCTTTCAGCAAAGAAATTCTTCCTCACATCCAGTCTAAAGCCTTGGAATGGTGTCCATGTGCATGTGTGTGCGCAGGCGTGCATATGTGTGCCTGTCTGCTGCGCAAAGCTCTGAGCTGCAGTCTGGGTTGGTTCCAGCTGCCCAACCCTGTCCTGTCCCTGTTGCACACAAGCAGCTGTGCAGGAACCAGGACACTTTTAGAGCCCTGTCCCCAGAGCCTGAGCAGACACCTGGGAGCTACACATCTCCCTGACCTTCCCTGTTCAACTGGGGAGGCTCCAGCCACAAAACCAGCAGAGCCCCTCTCCCACCATAGCTCTCTGAGGTCACCTCTGCTGGGTGGAAAGGGGATAAGGGGGACCAGGGAGTGCTGGACAAGCAGGAAAGACCCTAAGAACTCAGCCCTGGTGAGGCCACACATTGAGTACTGGGTTCAGTTTTGGGCCCCTCA
>NW_010328845.1:0-1381 GCF_000700745.2 Antrostomus carolinensis
GCTTGGGGATCCCCCTCTTCAACTGCTGGACACAACCCTTCCCTGCAGTGTTCAGCCAAGGAGATAAAGGCACCTCATGGTACATCATCTGGAAGGGTTCGGTGAACGTGGTCACCCACGGCAAGGTAGGTGGGTCCCTGCGTCAGTGGGGCTCTCCAGACACCCCACATCATCGTCCCACCATGGGGATGGGGGGCTTCCACCCTGACCCTCACCCTCTATCCCCACCCCCCAGGGCTTGGTGGCCACCCTGCATGAGGGGGATGACTTTGGGCAGCTGGCACTGGTGAACGACGCACCCCGCGCGGCCACCATCATCCTACGGGAGGACAACTGCCACTTCCTCCGGGTGGACAAGCAGGACTTCAACCGCATCCTCAAGGTGGGCAGGGGGCTCACGAGGTGCTGAGGTCAACTTGGGATGCACCTTCCATGGGGTTTTGGGGTGCAACCAGCCAGCCAGGTGTTGTCTGATGGAACCAAGCCAGGCTGATGGCTGGTGTCTCTCCCTAGGATGTGGAAGCCAACACCATGCGCTTGAAGGAGCACGGGAAGGTGGTCCTGGTCCTGCAGAAGAACCTGCAAGGTGGCAGCAACCAACCAACCACAGCACGGAGCAGCAGGTGACAACAGCCTGTCCCCATCCCTCCTGCTGCCTGTCCTCCTGTCCCCTCTGCCACTCTCTGGCTTCAGTTGGAGGAGTTTGCTGGGACGACCATGTCCCCAGAGCAGGGACAGGGATACCAGGACATCCTGACCAGCTATGTCAAGTGGCCCAGTGGCCCAGCGTGGTGGCCCTGCACACAGCTGGGGTGCCATGTCCTTCCCTGACGTGCCTGGTTCTCTGCCCACCAGGTACTCGGTGATGTCTGGGACGCCGGAGAAGATCCTTGAGCATCTGCTGGAGTTCATGAGGCTCGATGCCACGCTCTATGACCCCGTGGGTAGGTGGGGGATCAACCCCCTTGGTCTGGGGGCCAACCCTGAGATGGGCAGGGGGCTGGGGACTGGCTGCACCAAGCAGGACTGCCTTCTTCCTGGTGTTCACCTCCAAAAAGCTGCTCCTCTCACCCTAAAATCCCCTGTTGGGGCCAGGAGAGGGTGGTGTCCCCTCCCACATCTCTCTGTCTCCCTCTGCCTTCGGAGAGGAGCGAAGCCAGGCGAGATGGGAACCAGGAGATGTCCCCAGTGGGTCAAAAATCAGAGCTGGCAGCATCAGCTGCTGCCTTGGAGCTCACTTGCTGCTGATTTTCTTTCATCCCTCAAGGTGTCCAACTTGTCGGCCCTTTCTGTTGTGTTCAGGAGCAAAAAATGACCCACGATGAGCCACCATGGGGTCACCATGGGGGGGGAGATGAGACCAACCCTGCATGGGCCATGG
>NW_010328846.1:0-202 GCF_000700745.2 Antrostomus carolinensis
TACACTTCCCAGCAGGCACCGCGCCCGCGGTGGGGCAGGAGCCGAGGTGCCTTGGAGGGCAGCTGAGCCACATCTCTGCGTTTTAAACCAAAATAAGCTTGGAAAGGCCTTTGTCAGGCTAATGCCGTGTAGTGGTAACCCCTGTCCGGGAGGCAGGGAAAGACACAGGACACCAGGTCTCCAGGGGACAAGGTCATGCAGT
>NW_010328846.1:245-9756 GCF_000700745.2 Antrostomus carolinensis
CCAGAGCCTGCACTTGCACCTTACCTCGCTACGTACCTCATGAGTTTACCTACTCTCCTCCTTACCTAGAATCATAGAATGCTGTAAGTTGGAAGGGACACACAAGGATCATCAATCCAACTCCTGTCCTAGCATAGGACAATCCCAAGATTCAGACCATGTGTCTGAGGGCACTGTCCCAGTGCTTCTTTAATATTGTCAGGCTTGGTGCCATGACCACGTCCCTGGGGAGCCTGTTCCAATGCTCCACCACCCTCTGGCTGAAGAACCTTTTCCTAATGCCCAACCTAAACCTCCCCTGGCACATCTTCCTGCCATTTCCCCTGGTTCTATCATTGGTCACCAGGGAGAAGAGATCAGCACCTGCTCCTCCTCTTCCCCTTGTAAGGAAGTTATGGACCACGATAATGTCTCCTCTCAGTCTCCTCTTCTCCAGGCTGAACAAACCAAGTGGCTTCAGCCTCTCCTCATACAACTTCCCCTCTAAACCTTCACGTGTCAGACTCTTTCAGATTTCACCTGCTGCGGTCTCACACAGTTCTGCAATGGATGCTTAATTTTTTTGAGTGCACAAGAATGTTTTGAAAAATTAATAGTTGTAAAGTTTTATGAAAAAGCACCCATGCCTTCAAAGGGTCGGCATGGCTTCTGTCTCCTTCCTCTTCTGATTCTTTTTCCTCCCCATCCCAATCTCCTTTCCTTCAGGTGTGACTCAAATCTTACAACATTGGTTCACCAAACAGGTGTGATCCATTTGTCACTACATCTCCTTCTCTTGTCATCAAGTACAAATGTGTTGCTCACCCACACTTATTTCTGCCAAGCTGTGAAGTAGGAAACAGGCATGGAAGACTAAAGACATGCCAAAACAGGGGATTTAGGGAATGAGGCAGGAAAGTAAAAGGACAATGTTTTTGTATTGTTAATATGCTGAGGGTTTAAAACCTGTAAAAAAAGCATCATGTTTTCATGGCCACCATCTTCACATGCTGCAACTTTAGCGGTGCTAAATAGCTTAAAACAAACAACTACCATTCCATAGTATGTTCATCATGACAGTATTTATATAAAAGATTTCCTTGAAAATCTGGGGTACATTAGGAATAATATATATACTAGAAATCCTAGGTGCTCCTACAGATATTCAGGAATCTGAACTGTTCTGAATGTTCTAGGGTATTACTGCTCATAGGAAAGACCGTATGATTGTTGGAAAGAAGTGGAGCATGCTACCACACATGATAGCATTTCATTTGAAGTACTATTGTCTTTAATATTGGATTATTGTGATCATGAAAACATTTTAGGATACAGATATAGAAAATA
Organism: Antrostomus carolinensis; assembly: GCF_000700745.2. Lineage (NCBI taxonomy): Eukaryota > Metazoa > Chordata > Aves > Caprimulgiformes > Caprimulgidae > Antrostomus > Antrostomus carolinensis. The sequence continues at coordinate 1,572 of NW_010328846.1, forward strand.
AAATGAAAAATTTAATAGATATTCCATTCATTCCTTTAGTGAAAAGCTGATATTCAGGCTGTCAGTCTGAAAACAGTCTTAACAATGAAGCCATATAGATGTAAAGTAGATTCTGCTATCCCACCTCAAAGTTTGGCCAAAAATGCTATCTTTCTTGCATGAAGGGAGAAACTCGGACCTCATTCTGCCTGTGATTTTCCATTGTTGAGCCAGAATAATCAGTGCTGATTTAAGCAAAAGGTACAGTTTCAATATATCTGTCCTACTTCTTATTAACAAAAACCATAAGATTCTACCTATAAAGTATCAGAGCAGAGACTTTAGAGACTTTCATATATTATGTTTCCATACACTAGAGGCCTTTTTTGTTGTTTTTTTTGTTTTTTGTTAACCTGTCTGGGTGCATTTGCTTTAATACTGTTACAGCTGGAGATTCTTCAACTATTAACCACATCCAAAGTGGCCACAACTTTTATCATATGTTGCCTATATACTGTCAATTGTTTGACTAGATCTCAGAAAAGCAAGTCTTGACCAAACAATCAAAAGCATAGCTTGGCTTTATCATTATCATCCTTCACTCTAAGAGCATTCCTGGAATGTGCTGACTACAGATTTCAAATATGCATGAAGAATTATTTCTATTTGAAAATTGTGTTTGATTCATCTCCAGAGAAAGGACTTTATATATTTTCTTTGAAAGTTTTCTAATCTTAAATTAAATGGGCAATCCAATTTTTGTGTGTGCTACAGATGCAGCTTTTCAGAAGAATCCAAATGCTACTTTTAAATAGTAGTATATATGCAATATATATAGTACTGTAGTATATAAGCAGTTACATACTTTCAATTTAGCAATGGGAACAAGAAGTATGATATTTTGAATGTGGCTTGACAAGAATTCCTGAAGAAATAGTGATCAAACTACAGTATGAATTCTTCTAAACCAGCATCTCATAAAATAACATAGATCACCTGAAAATTTTCAGAAGACTGGTGAGTCTGCAGAATAAATGGAGAGTTCTTTCAGGAGAGCTACATGTACTCATCAGTTCCAGAAGGCATGCAAGTTTTATCCTCATTACTAGGAGAATATTAAGAATGTTCCTCAAAAGACTCAAAATAGCACAAAGAACATTTGAACCCTCTCACCTCACCAAAAAAAAAAAAAAAAAAAAAAAAAAGTGAAATGTTCTAAATTATTTAGCCTCAAAATTTCATTCTATGGTAAGAAAACTGAGATAAACATTGATTAAATTATTTGGTTAGGGTCTTCAGGAATTATTAGGCAAGGTTAGAAATATAACCCAAATCTCTCAAGTGGGTTCAGTGCTTTCTCACAAGGCTAGGTAGAATGCAACTCAGGAACGCATGAATGTGAGGGTTCCAGTAAAAATACCAAATAAGAGAATGTCAGATGTCTGCAGGTAGTGAGATAGTGTGTTATACTTGAGCTTTTTTCTACTTTAGCACAGTGCTTTTCAGGCTGTGATTAACAGACTAAAGGTCTGCAAGATATCAGAAGGGAATATTGGAGCAAAAGATGCAGACATGATTTTCCACATACAGATGCAAGTAAGCAAGCAACAATCTAGAAATGTAAAAGTAATACAACATTTCCCTTAAGTTTTATTCTCGAAAATTATAGTCATAAACCCTAACAAGATTGTTGTTTATTTCTTTATAAAAATACTAAATGACCTTGGACTTAAAAGTTTGCCTTTAGATGACACAGGGTTGTTTTTACATTATGTTCTTCATATTTCTGTTCTTCAAAAAATTATAGAATTAAATAGCTCAGAACTCCAGCATGTATTTCTTTCCTGCAGTTTTTTTTTCTACTTTGCAAAATCAGAAAAGTCCTTATGCATTTCACCAACACCTTCCGTGCTATACACAATGATTTAAAAAAGCAAATATTAAAAAAAAAAGTTTTAAAAAAAATCAACAGACAATTCTAAAATTAGTGAGGAGACTGTGCCATCACAAGTGCTTGATAAAAGAGTACATATGCACTGCACTCAGTTGCCATAACTGGTGTCTGAAGACCTCAGACAGGAGTAGAGATTAGAGATTACTGTTCCTAAACATTGCCACAGTATTTGCTTCAAATTACAGTCCCCTTGAAGTGATAGACCAAAGAATTTTTGCTAAAAACCTGGTGGTCAGAGGCCATAAACAGTTTGAGAAGGAACAGTGATATGATCACATTCCAAGAAGCAGTTCTTGACTCAGTAGCCTTGTGTTACCATCCGCCCACATTGTACCTACTGTGGTGTACAAAGAATTATGCATCCCATCATATCTATGTGTTATCACAGAATCACAGAATGTTGGGGATTGGAAGGGACCTCGAAAGATCATCTAGTCCAACCCCCCTGCCGGAACAGGAAACTTAGTTCTTTCTTTAGTTATCCTGCAGTGTGAGTATATTGACACTAGGGAAAAAATGTGGTTACTGCAAACTTACTTTCTTTTTTTTCTCTCATTCACATTTCTTCAATGGAAAGATGTGTATAAATTAAATGAAGGGTGTGGGGTTTTTTTCCTTTAATGTACTTTTATTAAACTTTAAAAGAGTAATCACTATTCTCTAAGAATAGCAGTATGGCGCTTTGTTCAGCCATTAATATACATTCTGAGATTATTTAAGATGATCTGGTTGGTAACCTCAGAGTTTGTGTGTATTTTAGGAGGCCATTACAACATCCTATTGTGTCTGAGTGCTGTTAAAAGATAGCTAGGAACAAAACTGTTTTTGCTACGTGTTTCAGATCTTTCCAGGTGTCTTTACAAGTTAGACTAATTTTTGTATTTGATTAGATAGGAATTTGAATTTTTGTTTATTAATTCCTTCAGTGGATAAGAAACCAGAGATAATCAACTATTATTTTGAATATTCAATCCATTTGACAAGACAACATTTTGCTCAATAAAGTTCTTACACGTCTGCCTAGAAAATTACACATGCAATGAAGCTGTCGTCTAAGGATCCACCAAAGGTAGATGCAATATTGTTTCATAATAGAATCACGTGCTTAAAGAACTTAGTAAAAATCATTTCTCAAATAAGTATTTACCCCTTTTTACAAATGAAGAATCAGACACAGAGATGCAGAGTTAAGTTTGTTTAGCTTGACATAATTAAGGACATTTGTAATAATTGTCAAAGTAATACTTGGATTTCTTGACTCCTTTTTTATATTATGAATTACAAAACCATTATTAATTGTACTGTTCAAAACATTAAATTCAAAATTAAGATGCCGAGGCAGGAAAGGTCTTTGCAAATCTTGCAGCTCTTTGAAATGATCCTCTGTATTCATTCCCCAAGTTAAGCAGTTAAATATTTTGATGAAGAAACAGCGTATGGGGAGGAAGAGATCCAAACTCTATAGAGTACCCAATAATTTAATGGCAAGGAGATGGAGTATTAGAAGAATTGATGAAAATGCTGTGGAAGAAAAGCTACAGAGTCAGATCCACTGGAAGTTTCATTTTTTTCTGGAAGTTTTGTGATGTTAACAGGCATGTGATTTGAAGCTGTTAAAGGGAACCATTTTAAATAACTTGAAGCTTCTAAGACTAGAGTTTATTTGAAGTGCATTAAATTAATCCAAATTAAATGACTTTCATGAGTTTCTGAAGGGCTTGCATGTTTTCTTTGGTCAAGGTCCAAACTCATATGCATGGGCAGATTTTATACTTAAAAATAAACAACTGGACTGTCTTGGATGTGAAGTGTTGTCACCCATCTTAGTTACAAGCTATATTTATAGGTGTGCATACATTTTATCTGGGAAGCAATGTTATTTCCTACACTGTAGATACATTCACATGCACACAAACAACAGTATATGAAGTCTAACTATAATCATACAAAGAACTTCTGTTTATCATCAAACATTTCGCATATCCTATTACATGTGCAAGAATTACTATCTGTCCCGTTGCAGTGCAGTGCTTTTTCCTATAATGGAATTTTACTCTGCAAATTTATTTTTGTTATTAAACAGTTCCACTTTATAATGTCTATGGTTCAATCAGTGATCTAAAAGGCACTTAAATGCTTTGAACAAGATACATAAAACGCTTTTATTGCAAAAGCTTTGCTCTATCTACCAATTTTACCATTGATCTCTTTCCATGTAAGGCAGTTTTGGAAGCTGCCCATGCTGTATAAAATCACATGGTGGCTTTTGATCTCCAGCTGGTGATTAAAGCACATTATGGAGGTTTGAAATTTTCTTGTGGTCATTAGCATACCTCCAAACACTTCTCTGCTAAATAGTAGCAGTGTTCTCACTACACACTATTTAAATAAGAAACCATGAATCTATAAACTTATTTACTATCCTGTGTAGCTCAGAAGATACAGATCTCTTGAATGAGGTGACTTTACCCGTAGCAGTAGATTTACTGTGTAATATAGTGAATTCTTAAGGTGATTAGGCTCTACCAAAATGCAGGGAAGAATGAAGTTACATATTTTTAAACCTCCTTTTGATACAAACAGGCAGACCTCCACGCTTAGTAAGACCTTGTATAGTTACTCCCTATCTACAAATCCATATTACCGACTGATAAAACCCATCACCATTGCTCCTAATGTCACCAGCTTGTAGTTTTTCCACAGTGGATTTTTAAACAATGCAGCATTAACTCTGTTGCTCGCACACAGCAAAAAAATCATCTTTCCTCCAGCTTTTTGAAACTATATTTATGTGGTGGAAAAAAATAAATAGTCACCATGTATTTGTTACTTTCTATAGCAATCTCTTTGGGTTTCTTTTTGCAGAAAATAAATGAGGATTTCAGCTTTACATACTTATATTTCAATTTATTATATTATGTTGCCTTTTATTTATGTATTTTTACCATCTGTATCTTACTAGCAAGCAAAGTTTACTGAATGTTACCCAGATATAGAGGAAAATATAACATTTGTTGAAAGAGATTACAGTCAATAAATACCAAATAAATTTCAAAGCTTTCGTTAGTTGTTCTACCCTGTCCTCTCAATCCCAAAACCAGAATCAATATAGGTAACCTGGTTTCTGATAAGTCAGCAGTTACAGGCTTTTAAAAGGAAATAAAATCTGGGTCAGGGGAAGATTGTTGGCCCGAAATGGATGTTCCAGTTATCAGGGAGACATTTAAGAGGACTGAAACTTGTGGAAGAGATGGGCAGGGAGAATATCAAGGTTAGCAGATATCGGCAGACCAGTGAAGGAACACAGTTTTGAGTCTATTATATTGCGTGGCAAAGCACCATGAATTATTTGAATTTTGGAAATAAGAGATTCCCATCTCTGCTTTTACCCAGCAGTTTGACTAATGCTTGGAGGAAGAGCAGAACTACAGAGAGAGCGCACTAAAAATTTATCATGTAGGTTACGTTTTTCTTTTCTTTCCAAGCAACACCCTAAAATACCTAAGATCTTTTATAAGATTGGAAACAGCAGTTTTTATCCAAGGAGCTTATTGTTCAGAGAAAAAAAACAAAAACAAAACAAAACAAACAAAAACCCTAATGAAAATCAGCACACATTGCATCCTTTTTCATATCAAAAGTTAATCCGTGTTCATATAAACAGATATTTAGTGAATTAATTTTCTCTTATAAACTTTATTTGAGGAAGCAGAAGGGGCAGAAGTCATTGACTGTTTCCTAAGGAGAAGATATCATACAATGAAAATTAAAAATAAAGCATTGCATTTCATTATAATCCATACTTTTCTGACTTCTGGCAAGCTTTATTATCCAGAACTAACTGCCTGGAGAAGAAAAAATACTTAGTGCTGTTCTTCCGTACTCGAGCATAGCATGGAATCCTTCCCATCATGCTGCTCTACTGCATAGTTTTGGTGTTCATGACCATGTTAATCTACATAAAATTTACATGACATGGAACAAAATATATGCTTTGCATAAGAGCTGGTTTTCTCCAAGTCCCAAATGGCACTAAGAAACTAAAAAAATGCTACCGCTAGGTGTCTCATTAGTTTCGATATACTCCCTCCTAAAAGCAAGAAACGCTCAACAAAATTTAACAAAAATACAGTTAATTACCACTGACATTCCCTCCTTCGTTACACCAGCACACCCTGAATTTAATCACATGCATTATTGTAATCAAGCTGTCAATCAGATTTTGAAATATTTCATTTTTTGACATAATTACAGCAGAATCCCTACAGCCCGTCTAGAACACGGATATGGCAAGATTGATATTGTGTTACAAAATGTGATCTGACAAAAAAAAAAAATGATGCTTCTGTGTAAAAATTAAAGAAACACTGAACTACTAATGCATTTACCCTGCAAATATGTTGCATCAGGTAGAATGTCAAGAGTTAATATAACTGCCTGCCCATCCACTGAATAATATACTCATTTTTGTCATGCTTTAAATGCTTAAATGTTGTGCACATCATTTTTATTTGTGTTTAAGAATCTATAGCTTTAATTTTCTTAATTGGAACCAACTGTATGGAGGACTTTTTTGCTTTTAGGCTTACAGCAAAAAATTTAGAGAAATAATCAGCAGAGAAATGGGATGCCAAAGAGAGAGTTTGGCTCATGTTGAAACTACTCTGAGACTCCCATCTATGGAAAGACACAAAACTAGTGGGCCATTCGGTTAGCATTTGAAAACAGCTTATGATGAGACTTCCATAGAACATATTGATATATTTTTCAAAAATTTCATGTTCCTGCTTTTTAGTGTATAGTGGGGAGCGTATTTTCATGTTAACACTTAAAAACATTCTATAGGCATGTAGAGGCAGAAAGCTCTCTAGATGGAGACCCATCCGTCAAAAATTACAGAGGTTCCTCCAAACACATATAATACCAACTTCAGCATGGCTCAGGTGAGTGTTAGTTAGATACAGTCTCTCTCATTTTTGGGACCCTAGTTCGTCTTTTAACTAGGAAGGGAATTTTTTACCATCTGATGACTATTTCATGGCCTCTGTGAATGACTTTGCAGACCCTAGCCTGATTTTATATAGACAGATGTCCTCCTTCACAAAAACAACTGTCACACTTGGCAATAATTGTCACATGTGCTGGCAGTAGCATGGGCTCAGGATGAACGGATGGGAGGCAGGAGAATGTCCTTGCTATGAGGAGGCAGGTGAAGACAGGGGATGTTTACAATACCACCAACAGTGCTGCATTTTCAGTGTGTAGTATCGTTAATTCAGGAATCTTTTACGTGACCAGCGCTCTTTGCTTTAAAAGCCACTTATTTGGATATTTCTAGACAGGTATTCCACTAGAATAACTTGATCTAAATGTGTTTGGATGACTTAAAACAAACTCTTATCTGATAGCATATTAATAATTAAATTCTTCCTTCCAATGGTGAGGAAAACTGCAAACATATTTTTCACAGGAGTTGCAAGGCTTTTTAAGAAGTTACAGAAACGCACATGTAACTTCACACACAATCTCAGCACTTTTCCACCCTCGACCTGAGGAGATGCACTGTAGCTATGCTTCTTCTCTCTGTCTTCATTCTGTCCCCAGGGTCTCATTTGCTTATTTTCCATATCACTGGTACTGGCCCTGTTATTCAGAGAACTACTGTTTTACTTGAGTATTATCTCAGCTCCTAAGACCTCTGTTTGTGAGATCTGTTTTTTTCTAGTTGAGTTGCCATATTTTCATGCAGACATCTGTTGAAAGCATTGAATTAATTAATGTAGTAGTAGCAACTAAGAAAACATGATTAATCAGCTTTGTCCTCTGCCACAGTGAACTTACCAGGGCACTGAAAGAAGATGTATAGAATCTGATGAGCTCTCTGGTTTACAATTTATTCTTGGGAAATAGGTTAAATTTCTTCCTTTTCCTTTCGTGCCACCACCTCCTTCTTTCCCATCACAGACTTGAACCCAGTTCATTTCACATGTACGAAAGACAACCTTGCATATCTGTCTCATGGTGGAGGTGATGAGTTCCACATTCCCTACAGACTGGCTGCTTTTTCACAGGAGATGTCAAGCTTTATCCCTGCCCAGTTACATATAGACCATATTTGATTCAAATGTGCAAGGAGGAAAGTGTTTACCATCTATTGTTGAAACAGCTAATTTTTTCAGTAAGGACATGGCTTTGAAGATTTTTAAATGGTATTAAACCTGCCTCAAGGATATAAATAAAGAAGCGAGTTCA
>NW_010328846.1:9782-15038 GCF_000700745.2 Antrostomus carolinensis
AAACTGTCCACTAAACATTTTTCATTCTCCATGGAATATCAACATACTCACTGCAATATTTCTATCTCTGTTCTTTTACTTGCTAATAATCAAATTGCAGCCATCAACCTTTTCATTTAGAACTACTTGCTCCAAAAAGTAAGCACAGCCATTTGAAACAATTTTGTAGCTATCTCAGATGGAATGTAAGTTTTAAATTGTTGAATTTTAAGACTGCCACCTCGTAAACATATTATAATGTATATTGGTCTATTTTGGTGAACAGCTGAATAATAGTGTACTTTAAAAACAGTTTGAAATGCATCTTCTAAGATATAGAGGAGGGAGGATGACTAATATGAGAACATGGTATTTCACAGCAAACCTAATGAAAGCTTGTGAAAACTACAGTATGTCATCACCACACTGGCTACATTGGCTGCAATACAGTCAGTACTACATTGACTGCTAGAAAGGCTGTGAGTACAAAGCATTCCATCTCTCCTGATGAAAATAATTGATATGGGCCAAAATTGATGGGTAAAAGAGTAAATCTTTCAGTTTAATGAATTTTGTATAACTTATGCTTGAATATTTCTTAGAATTGTGTCCTGTCTCCTTGACCAATGTAAACTTTGCTTTTCCTTCATTTTCAAAAAGTCTTTTGAGAATGATCATTAAAGCAATAGCATATTTTTAATAAATAATTTATCTGCAGAGCCCCAAAATAGAGCCTGTTTTGCCTGCGTTTCTAGTTCAGAAAACTCAAGAGGGTACAACTGCTTTTAAAAGGATTAGATTGCCTGATCAGGTGTTTTACACTTTTTATTAAGCTATGTCTTTAAAGTAGAAAATGTTTCCTAAGTGTTTGCTGTTTACTTGGATTTATATTGTTTGTGCATGAGACAGCCTTCTAAGCACAGAGACGGGTATGCCTGGCTCAGGCATGAAATGGTTGGTCCTGTTTGCTTGATCCTGCATGCAGAGAGAACTGAACTAGCTCAAAGTGCACACGCCATCTCTCTTTCCTCGTTGTATAGACTGTTATTCAAGCATTTGTTCCTGGGCTGAAAAGCTCCTTCCTTGTAGTCAGCAATCACTGTGTGCCTATTCAATATAAATGCTACATTGCCTCTAATTCTTAATCCAGGCACCATGGCATGGTACTCAGCACAGAAGATCTGCACACACACCCCAGGCCCTATAAGACAAACATACTTGTTCCAGAGAGAAAAAAAAAAACAACCAAACAAACAAACAAAAAAAACCCTAATATGAAAATATATCCTATATAACCAGGTAAAGATATACTTTCCTCCACTTCAGTACTGACATTTTTGTGCTGTAGTGTGGATTAAGCTCAAAATGCCATTGTTTAGTAACCACTTTATGTGTCATATGAAAGAGGAAGAGGCTACGTTTGGCTCTGCTCAGAATGAGATGCAAGAAAAATTTCTCTTATAAAAAGAATCGAAACAGGAAATCAGATGCATGGAAGTTTGTCATTGTTGCATGCAAATAAGATACATAACCTTTTCCTGCAACTGTTTTTTGTCACATCTCTGGATTGCCAGAGCTTCTGTTGGAAATATTAAATCTATTATATCATCCTAGAATAATAAAAGTGCATGGAAGAAGTATTTATGTATTATAGTGTTTATAGATGTGTGCCTTCTCAGTGATATATCCTGAACAATTGTACCTGGTCTTTCAAACAAGCCACAAATTGTGAGCAATTACTTCACATAACACATAGGCTATATTTGGGAAGAAATATTGAATTTTTTATTACATTACTTATTTATTTATTTATTTATTAATTATCAAGATCCTAATTTATTAGGTATAATAATCTGTAGTTACCAAAACCTCAGAAGATGGAAAGCATAACAGAGAGCAAGGATGTATGGAGAATTTTCGTAGTAAAATGACATATTTAACTCATAGCCTCAAGGTTGTTCGTTTATTTTTTCCCCAATGGAAAGCCAAGCATAAGATAAGGCATGCAGGTTATTATAAAGCATCTGAAAAGTTCCTTGCAAAACACCATTTTTAGATTAAGGGTTTTTTCAAATTAACAACATAACATAATAAAAATCAACCTGTCTGCCCTAATGTGGTCATTTTTACGAAGGCAATGTGAGCCTGGAGTGAATATGAATCATTGAAAGCGTGATCTAATAGTGTTTTATTCAACTTTTATTCATTGTGAATTTCTATCTCACATCAATAATAAGCTGCAAAAACCTTCACGATAGTAAGAAACACAGTAGTCAGAACATTAAACTAGTCTTGCTTCCTACTTTATACCAACAGAGGAATTAACACAAAAAAATCAAAACCATCATGAAAAATATACAGACAGAAGCACTCACAAAACCCATAGAAAACGTTCCAAGAAAGAACCAGAAGGGACATTTGCCTAGGAATAAAGGAAGCCTGGGGATTTAACAGATGAGTGACAGAGATGACAGCAGGTAGGAGTGGGCAGCTGAGGGGTTTGGTCTGGTTGCAGGGAGAAAAGAATTGCACCTGGTGTTTCTGGGCACAAAAGTTGTTGGGAAGCAGGTAAAGCAGAGAGAGGGCAGAGAGTCCAGACAGAACAGGACAAGGAGAGCCGAGCTGGAGCTACTAGAGAGAAGATCTGGCCAACTGGAAAGCTTTTTCAAATCAGTACTGATTAGAAAAGAAAAGGACAAGCGGGGGGGGAGGAGGAGTAAAAGAAAGACATATCTGTACCAAAGGTCTTCCACTAGTCTTGTAAGTAAGCATTTTCCAGCTGAGGAAGGAGGGAAACTGAAGCAGACAAGGCAGCAGGTAGAAGATAGTTGCCAACTTCAAGTTCCGAGCCAAGTTGGCCACACATGCTACACTTAGCACTTGCCAAGTTGACCATTTGCAATGGTTCAGATTTTCACTTGTTCGCTTTTCACAGCATGAAATGATCCTGGGACACTTGCACCCAATATATAGTTTAGAAGCTTATATGATGAAGATGTGTATCTGGAAAAACGTGAGTTGTAGAAGTAAAATTAGGTAGGTAATGAAGAGCAGCTTTTTGCCTGCTACCGTGCAGCTCTGCCAATGCACTTCAGGCTTGACTTGCAATACCCTGTATAAAATTTCGGTGCCGCCTCTCTTCAGAGCAGTGACTCAGTCATGCTGAACTATGCCACCTCTGTGGCAGAATACAGTCTATTGTATCTGTTTTATAACCTTTATGACTCAGAATCCAACAGAGTAATCAACACAAAACCGAGCAACTTCAAAAGCATATTTATAATGCAGATTATTTGGTATATCACCATTCAATGAGCAGGTAGAAATTTCAGGCTAGTAGACCTAAACACATCTTAAATAAAGGGCTGCATCATGTTGCACCAACAAGTTGCATCATGTTTTTCAAGGTCCATGGGGGAGGACAAGAGGGGGTGAAGTCTGGTTGCTTTTTAGTGTCGTCACTACTATCCAAAACACATAGAACTGAACAGCTCAGGCACCTGAAGCATGGATAGTTTTTGTTTCGAATTATAGGTTGAATTTGAACTATTGACCTATATAAAGACTGGTAAGAAATCAGTGGTTGGCAAATTATGTGAGTGACTGCAAATAATTTGGTTGTCTCAATACAATTCCTACTGAAAAAAAGAGTACAGTAAACAGCCCTATCAGTTTTCATATCATCACTGCAGACTGAATAGCATCAAAGGGTTAGAGCTTATCTAAGCAGGGAACTGTTCTGAAGCATCTACGTACTTTCAGATTTAAATTCACGCAGACACGTGCTGCAGCGTACACCTACCTTGGTCCTGATCTGTTTAAACCAATGGTAAGGAGTAGCCACAACATATAAATGTTTCTTAACAAGTCAATGAGCAGGCAAATTTTGAGCTGAGTTAGTGTTTCCCTGTTCCTCTTGATTTTTCAGTATCAAGAAGCAAACTCTGCTGCCCAAAGCCATTTCTGCTCTCCACAGAGACTAATTTTTTTTTTTTCCATTTTTATAGGAGTCTTTGAAAGTGGTGTAGTCAGAAAAGTCTTCACAGTTCTCAGTAACATGACCATCATGGCTGCTCTGATCTTCATAAATATAGCAGAATATGTTCAGGTCCTCCTTGAAGAACAGTTTCCTCACAAACTGGAATTAATTTAACTGCTAACAGAGATTTCTTTTATGACACATTGAGCCATCCAGTGGCACAACCTGAAACAAACTACTGCATGTGTTTGTTAATGCTTTTCTCCAGTCCCTTTCCTTATAAGAGAAATACATTAATGACTAAAAAAACCCAAACCAAACCAAACCAAAACAAAAACCAATAAAACATCTGTTTAGTGATTATTGCAAACAGAACTAAAAGTGATGAACATTTCTAATCATTTAAGGTCAGACAGAAGTGGTGTCTCAAAATTTAATTATATTTAATAGAGAAGAGGGATGGAGAAAAAAGAAAGAAAACAATGGAAAATTTCAAAAAGTCAGAGTTCCAAATCCAGTGTTTAGGCTGCACAACTGCCCTTAACTCACCTCTTTGCACATACATGCTTTTCTACATGCAGTGGTTAACATCAGATCTCAGTCTTTGACCTCCTGCAAATTATTGTCATAATAGTTTGAGTTTAGTTAATTTATCCCAGATCACCTCATTTCTGTCAATGCTAGACTCTTGTGACTGTAAAACAATGCTTTAGGATTTGAAATAGGAAGAGATAAGTATCTGTACACAGAAGCAGAGATCCAACCGTTGAAGGCTTAAATGAGCCAAAAATTAAGCATAGTGTGAGTGGATATTTTGTTTTAAAAGATGGTGAGCAAATTAAATGCTGAATAAGGGTGCTACAGCAGTAGTGGGTAGAGTTTGGCTTAGCATGGGCAAAGAAGAAAGATCATTAATAAAGAAAAGAGGGAGCACCTCAGGGGACACGCCTACAGACAGTCTGTCACCCACTGGTTTTAACACTTCGTGTCAAAATTTAGTTAGATATCAGTTTCTGAATGCCTAAATAAAATCAGCCTCTTTGCATAGCATCAACATGCATCAGCTTTCACTGATAAATCTGAGGCTGTGACAACATTCCTTTTCCTAAATTTTAGGGGAAAGAATAAAAACAGAAGAATAGCCAGAAATTACATTCCTGGTTCCAGCAACCCAAAAAACCATCTGACAAAAGTAAACAATGTTAATACCATTGTTAATGGTATTAAATATAATAATAAATAAAATAATAAATAATGATAATTTAATAAATAATTATAATTTAATAAATAATGTTAAT
>NW_010328847.1:0-229 GCF_000700745.2 Antrostomus carolinensis
AGCTTTAAAAGCTTAAAGCTGTGCAGAGTCAATTAGGACTTGAATAGGGTCTGGGAGCAGTGGGGCTTCTGGTTTTTGGAAAGTAAGCAGAAGATGAGGAGCTAACCTTAACCATTCAGTAGCTGAAATAGTGCTGCTGTGTTTCTCACATGCAAAACAAAGGGATTAATAAAATAATGCTCCTGCCTGTTGTGGTTAGAGGGCTTGGAAATGAGGGGCCACAGGATTT
>NW_010328848.1:0-2561 GCF_000700745.2 Antrostomus carolinensis
TGTGTGTGTGTGTGTGTGTGTGCAGCTCAACACCAAGGCATGCGGAAGGTGCATCCACCAGCTCCCGGGGCTCTGAGGGGGTGGCTGTGTGTGTCCACGGGTGTCTGGGTGTGCATGTATATTTATATATATATATATATTTATTTCTATATGCGTGTGTGCATGGAGGAAGCTGTGAGAGGTGGCTGCTTGTTGCCACAGAGCAGTGCTCTGTCACTGAAGCTGTGGTGCTACAGAAATAATTTTGCAGCAGCTTTGGATTCCAACAGAGGGTTTCACCACAGGTTGGGGGGATTGAAGGGACCTGGCAGTGCATTTGTGGGTCATCACAGGGACCTAGAGGGGTAATAATGGATCTTCATAGGGGGCTGGTGAAGAAATAGAAAATAGAGGGACCTGGTGGGGCAATAATGAATCCTCGCAGGGATTTGATGGGGTGGTAGTGGATCCCCACATGGATCAAGAGGAGTGACAGGAGAATCCCCCTGGATTCTCACAGGGGGCTGGCAGAGAAATAGAAAATACTCCCAGGGACCTGATGGGGCAATAGGAGGTCCTTGCAGGGATCTGGGAGCGTAATAACAGATCCTCACATGGACTGAGAGGGGCAACAGTTGGATCCTCACAGGTGGCTGATGGAGAAATAGAAAATATTCACCAGGACCCCAGGTAGGGATGTGCCCCCAGCTGGGGCAATCGTGGATCTTCATAGGGAGCTGGTGGGTCAATAATGGATCCTGGCAGGGACCTGATGGGGCAATAGTGGGTCCTCACACGGATCTAGAGGATTGACAGTGGATTCTCACAGGTGTCTGGTGAAGAAATAGAAAATACTCACAGGGACCTGGCAGGGCAATAGGGGATTCTCACAGGGACTTGGTGGGACGATAGTAGATCCTCATGGGGACCTGATGGGGCAATAGCAGATCCTCACAGGGACCTCCAGGGCCACAGTGTATCCTCACAGTGTCCTCTGGGGCCACAGCGGATCCTCACAGGGACCTGGCAGGGTCATACTGGATCCTCACAGGGACCTCTGGGGCCACAGTGGATCCTCACAGGGGGCCGCTGAGGCAGAGGGGTCTCGCAGGGGCAGGTTTGTATGGTGCCCTTGTGGGGTGGTGTGGTCCGGTGCCGCTGTCCGTGGTGCTGAACGAATCCCCTGCCCGTGGTGCTGAATGGGCCCGTGCCGCTGCCCGCGGTGCTGAGCGGGGCCGCTGTCCGTGGTGCTGAGCGGGGCTGCCTGGCGAGCAACGCCGGGGTCCCGGTGTCTCCCATGCCTGGCAAGTCTGGGGTCTCCAGTGGCCACCGACCCCACTGGCCCAGAGTCCTCGGTAGCCTCTGAGCTGGTCCAGAGCTCACCCTGGAGCCCGGCGCAGCGGGATGTGACTGTCCAACCCAACACGTCTCATCTGCCCAGTGACCATCTCCCATGAAAACCTACGCAGGGGTGGCACTAACAGGGTGGGTGATCACCCTGCCCATCTCTTGAGGTCCACACCCCTCTTCACTACCACATGGAGACAGTAAAGTCTCCAGCAGCTTGGACAAGCTCTATCTTCCTGGCAGCTTTCATCCTGTTCTTCCCAGCATCTTCATCATCTGTGTAATGTTTGTAGCAACAGGCTCTTTGACCCTCTTCTTTCTTCTCTCTTCCTGCATCAAATCCGCCCCCCACCACTGCATCATTGCTCATTGTGGATGGCAAAACCCTCATGAATGGAGTGACTTCTCCAGGAATGACGTTTCCTGTGAAATGTGCACCCTGGTGTGAATTTGGGAAACTAAAAGACTTTGCCCTTTGCTTTTGTCATGTTTCCTCCCACTGTGGATTGGGAGCTGGTGCTCCAGTGCTGGCAGATGCTTCCTGCATGAGGTGTGGTCTGTGAGAGCAGAGCAGGGGTTGCAATGGGGGGTTGCAAAGCTGGGTCCTTCCCGTGGAATCCCAAAGTAAGGATGTTTGTACCAAGAGCTGAACTCTCCTGGTGGTGTTGTGGTTGGCCCAGCCATGCAATCTGCAAACCATGAGATGAGGGGAAAGGAGGAAAGGCCACATTTCTGCTCTCCTGTTGCTTTCGGGTGACCAAAAAGCATATGGAGGTGGTCATGGACCTGCTGGAACATCAGAAGGGGTCTGTACTGATACATCCAAGGCAGATGGCTTCATATCTCCCTGTCCCTCTGCTGCTTCAGGGGGTTGGAGGGAGGGCCTGGGGCAGGGTAGGGTGTGCTCTGGGTGTCCCAGCACCCAGCAGCTCTGCTCTCCACAGAATGTGGTACCTGCACGTTGTTCATCGGAGCAATGTGGCCTCAGCCCTGGGCTGGGGGAGCTCGGGGGGTTGCTTGGCTGCGGGCAGGGGCTTTTCTGCAGCAGTGGAGGGCAGATTCCTGCACTGCCCCATGGAGCCAGAGAGAGCAGCTATCAGACCCACTCCCCTCCCAGTCTGTGCCCCCAGCCCACCCTCTCCAGGCTGGTGTCCTTCCCCCAGGCACAGTCCTGGTTTTTCGGAGTGGTAGGATCCCTCAGATCCCTTCCTGCCCATTTCCCCAGGGGGATGCAG
>NW_010328848.1:2591-3225 GCF_000700745.2 Antrostomus carolinensis
CGCCACTGCCTGGAGCCTGCCTGCACCCAGCACCTCAATCTGCCTTTCTATTGGAAGTGACTTCCCAGTTCATTCATGGGTTGGGATTTCTGTGAGCCAGACAGCGCCTGGGGCAGGGGAACCTGGCTCAGCTTTCCATGGCAGGACTGGGAAAGCTGTTCAGCCCCCCCTGAGTGCAGCCTGGGGGACCAGCCGAGGTCTGAGCTGGTTGTAATGTAACCGTTGTCAATATCTCCCGCTGGCTGCATTTCAGTCCAGCGACTTGTCAGCATCTGTCTCCTCCCATGACTGTCCCCTTGGGCTCGTGAGGCCCTGGGCTGCCCCTCTGCCACCACCTGCCCTCTCCCTGGGGGCAGCCAACGTCCTGAACAGCTCTGGCTGTGGGCTCCAGGCCGGAGTGACAGCCTTTGTGGGCTGCCTGGTGATGATCTGGTTGGATTTGTGCTGGGGGTTGTGTTAGACACCCTGGTCCACGTTCCGTTTGCTTCCCCAATCGCTGCTGAGCTCCTGGGTTTCAGTTTCTTCCTCCTTTCCCCTCCCCTTCTCCTGCTTTCCAGCCAATGTAACACATGTCCAAGCAGCAGAAGCCCAGCTCCTCCTCGGGCTGCATCCGAGCGGGGAGCGGCGCCCGACT
>NW_010328848.1:3383-3677 GCF_000700745.2 Antrostomus carolinensis
TTCCAGGTCATCTTTCAGGTGAGTTCGCCCCACCCTGGCTGCTCCAGGAGGTCTGGGTGAGGCCCGGGGGTGCTGTGGGGGTTAAAGCGATGGGCTGAGGGCAGCAGGGGACATCCTCAGAGTGAGCATCACCAGCTGGGAGGCTCCTTCCTTAGTGCCCCTCTGAGGTTGGCCATCTCCATCCCAAATGGAGCTAAAATAATTCCCTCACTTTTATCTCGGGTCTGGGGGGAGCTGGAGATGGAAAGGGTCCTCAGGTCCCACCAGCCACCACCTGCTGGACGTGCCAGCCAT
>NW_010328849.1:0-6432 GCF_000700745.2 Antrostomus carolinensis
ACAACCAAGCCGTCACTCGCAGCAGTACTGCCAGATGCTACTCTGGGAGTCAGAAAATCTGAGATTTAATTTAGTTTCCTCTCGTCCCTGCCAGGTTAGTCCTGCAGAAACCGGGCCAAAATGCCCAACTGTTTATCTCGCAGTAACGAGGTTTGGTTCCCATGGCAGCCCGCCCCGGCACGGCACACACTGCAGCCAGGCACTGATGCCCACAGGGCCCTCACCAAAACACACAGCCCCGGCCAGAGAGCGCACACCCAGCCTTCCCAGTGCCATGGCCAGACTGGGGAACTGCCATCTCCCCATTGCTGCAGGACTGACTTCACGGCAGAGCAGTGGAGAGCAGGCAGAGCCAGCAGCGCCTCGAGCCTGTGTCCCTGCAGCAGGTAGGGTGAGATTTGGCTGGGGGGTGCCAGCTCTCGCCGGTGCGGTCAGCGTACGGCAGGTATGGAGACAGGAGCAGGGAGCTGCAGCGCTGGGACTGAGGAAGGAAGGGACGAGCAGGACGCAGATCAATATTTCTCATTAGTCGACAACCAAGGAACAAGAATTAATGGACTTGAGTCGTAGCCAAGGGAACATCAGCTGGATGTCAGGGGAAATTCAGGGCTGGAGTTCAAGCCAATAAATCCATCCTGGAGGTGTAAGACCAGCCCAGCCAGGCACGGGGGGATCAGGGTGTGGGGCAGGGTGACGCATCACCATGCCGGGCAGTGCCACAGCTGAGACCCACCGCCTGCACATGGGGACCCAGCTCACAGACCCCTGGCACTCAGCAGAACAAATCCTCTGAGACCTGTGGGCTGTGGCACCACTCGGACTGTGCCACCACCCGGACTGTGCCAGCAATGCCACCGCAGCCAGAGTCACTGGGGGAAATACCCAGCAGTTTGTGTCCAGATGTGAATCCAGACCAAGGACTGACATTTTATGGTTCATTAAACCAATACACGTCTTTTTTTTATTTCTTTTTTTAAATCAGAGCAGGTCAAATTTGCCTTACATTATAACACCTCATTTGAGCTCTTAGCATCTTCCAGTTTTTCAATGCCAGAAATGAATTAAAACTGTGTATGGGCAATAGCAGAATTCACATCCTGCCCATCTGTATTGTTCATCAAGCTCCTTCCCTTTCTCCTCTCCACAAACTCACCATGACTCCACTGCTGAAAAAATGCCGAGGATGACAGATTTTTGCTGTCTGCTCTTTGACTTTCTAGGACACTAAAGCAGAGCCTGATGTGGAGCAAACCACTCATCCTTTGCTCTCCTCGCTTTGAACCCCGAGCTCTGCCTGATTGCACTAATCTGCACAGTGGCCTCAAAGGCAGAAAATGTATCAGACTTTGCAAAGATTAAAGTTACAGGGATACACACAAATAATGTGATTTGATCTGGGATTTGTAGCAGGTTGCCATAGCATCATATTCTAAGTATTACAAAATCACTCACACAACTTAACAACGTGTTCCTCTGTCACATGCCGATTGCTTCTTTGGGGGCCAAACTGCTGGAACTGCCCCTGCCATTCCGGGGAGAGCAAAACAAACCCATCCACCAGCCTCATGCTGGAAATACCTTACATTGAACCGCAACCACAGGCTCTGATGATTCACTCTGCCGTCAGCTGCAGGGTCAGGGGCCAGCAGCCTAATTCCCAAACAGATTACCCTCCCAGGATGAGAGACGCATCATGAGCAGGATTAGCACGTCTATGCACAGAGCAGTGGTCCCTGGGGATGTCCCCCAAGACGTCGGCAGAGCCGGTGGGTGCCACAGCAGCCCCACGCTGTCACTCATCCCCGGCTGGTGCCAGGGGTACAAATCCCAGTGGAGCCCAAACCACAGCAAAGGTCCCAGCTCACACCAGTGAGGAGCGGGGCTGGGGAATGCCCCCCACTCTGAGTGTGTGGGCACTGGTGGGTTCCCAACACAATGAGGGCAGGTGAAATCCTTCTCTTGTCTTTACAGTATCCCTGATCACATCCCACAATTCATATGCTGAATTTGGTGAACCCCACTGACATACTGCAATTCTGATTAAAAAGTCCTGTTCAGTACAGAGCTGGGGCTGCCAGGACCCCCGCAGCCCCCAGCGCTTCCCCAGCCACAGCCCTGCCTCCGAGCACACACTTCCCTCCCGCTTACTCAGCCTAAAGCCTAATGAAAAACTTCTCATGCATCCCACCTTCTTGTTGTGTTCCCCCATTTACCAGACAGGCTCTAAATTGCCATGGTACATTCATATAAACTACACGTGGGAAGGGGAGATGTCAACATATTATCTGACACAGCAAAGCGCTCCACGCTAAGCGGTGAGCTCTGCCTTTTGTTCCGCTGTGTAAATCAAACACGGAGCACTCTAGGTACCTTTACGCCTACGCTTAATTCTGCGGGTGAAACCTGGCCCGAGGAGCTGCAAAACTCCTGCAGCAACAAGTGCATCTGTCTGGACGCTGCATCCTTGAGAAGGGCAGCAAAGATTATCCTGTAAATTAACAACCTCTATTTTTGGACTCATCGTTTTTTGTCCTTGATGGGCATCACCTCGCCAGCTGCTCCCTTTTTACTGTTTTTAATATTCAATGTCCATGGTCCTAAGTTTTTCCAGGGGACCGTGCTGCTGTGTGGCTTCGCACCCTCACACCGCCTGGGTTAAGCCCCCGTCCCGGGTGGGTGGTGGGTGTGGAGCCCTGGATGACTGACCCCCACCAGCAGATCCACCTCCAGCCCCGCTCCCCTGGCAGGTCCCGCACGGCCCCTGCGCATCACGGCTCTCGGCTGGACTGAGACTCTGACCCCCAGCTCTTGGGACACTGGTAGCCCAGCATGAGGTGGCCAGGAGCCCTCAGCCAGCTGCTCACAAGTTAAAAACAACCCAAAAAAAACCCCAACAAAACACTCAACCAAAACCATCTTTTTCTGCAACAGAGACAAGGGCACCTGGCTGAGGTTTTACACTTGGAAATCTGCAGTGAGTGCCTGAAGAAAGCTCCTTACTCTGACTTTGAGCAGCTCTCCACCCAATCCTGGGTCTCCAGGCAGGCAAGATCTCGCTGCATCATCGCTCGTCCCGGGGAGGACGCTGCAGAGGACACACGCTGCCGCAGGGCTCCCACCGACCTCAGACAGCCCCAGGGCTCCACAGCCACCCCAGACCAGGGCTTCACCCAGCGCCACGAAGCTGCCGGCGCTCTGGGGCTTAACCAGGCACCGGGCAGAGCCCTGCCATGGAACATCTTCCCTGATAAACCGATTTACTTTGCCATGTCCTGGGCTCAGGCTGGCCCTACCAAAGCATCACCTTCTCGCACTGAATTCTGAGAGTCAGCAAAGAAAAACCGCAGCATTTTCAGGTCTAGATTTCTTGCAATAAATTACATATTTGCAAGTTGCCAGCCTGCACCTGTGTGCGCACACAGCCTCGCGACCGCACAGCCCGCACAAACAGGAGCCAACGCCCTGCTCAGAGCAAGGTGACATTTAACAGGCAGCGAGCTCAGCTTTAATTACTCCTCTGCACAGAGAATAAATATTGTTGAGAAGAGTTCAGAGCATTCAGAGCGTCCCGCACTCGTGCAGGCTCCGCTGCCTGGGTTGGTGGGTCACTGGTGCCCGGGTTGGTGGGTCACCACTGCACCGCATGTTGCCTGTCTGCTCAGGGGGATAGCAAGGAGCTGGCTCCTGCTTTACCTGCACCTCTACAGACACTGGGTTCTTTCCAACTGACCAAGAACTTCCCACTTAGCCTGGCTGGAAAAGTAAGGTCTGATGTGCAAGTAATGGTGGAAAGAGAATTTTATCATTTACAAATTTCATTGTCTGATCTCACTCGCAGGAGCAGAGAGAAAGCAAGTGATTTCCCGCAGCATTTGGGTAAACCAGCCAAGGCACTCACAGACTTCTTAAGACCAGAAGGCTCATCTGATCCAATTCCTGACAAACACGAGCCAGCGAGCCTTGGGCAGCCGTTTCTGAGCTGATTCAATAATTTGCAAATTGCAGAGAACAGCTCCCAGAAACCAGCGTCTCCAACCGCCGGCAGAACCGACGCCGCAGGGCGAAGGGACCCTGTCTCTGCCCCAGCACCCGCACCAGGGGCAGGAGGGGAGAGACCCAAAACACGCGGGATGTTGCTCCGGTGAACATCCCACCAGAACGAACAGGGATTTAAAATTGACTTCAGCAGTACAAAGATTTCACCTGGTGGCTCGGGCAGACAGACCGCCCCTGAGCAGCCCTTGCTGAACTAACCAGACCTTTGCCATATTCCCGGTTGCCCGTGCCACAGCTGAGACTGAGAAGCGAACAAAGCAGTGCACCCACACCGAGGCACTCACCCTCCGGCTCTGCCTGGCGAGAGGACAGCCACCACAGCATCACCCGGCTGGCACGTGGGACATTCAGGAAAATCAATTTAGAGAAAAATTCCCAGTTCCAAATCCCAAGTTTCCAGAGCAGGTCCGGAGACAGGCAGAGCCCGAGCCCACAGCAGCAGCAGCCCCCCCAGATCCCCAAGTTACGGCTGCTCCCCTCCAGCTCGAGCACATGGGACAGGCACGGATGGATCGATCGCAGGCAGAGGGGATGGGGTGAGCATCAGCCTGGCTCTGCGAGGGGAGCCCAGGGAAGTCAGTGTGCTGTGCTGCACTTTGCTGGGCTGCTAACAAGGGACACGGGCCACCAGGGACTCGGCAGCTGCCACTGATCCTGCCAGGCTTACATATGGCTCATGTAAAGCAAAATTCAATTGCAAGCACAGAACAAAGACCAAATGTAGGAGGAAAAAAAGAAAATAGGAGCAGGTGGAGGAACAGAGTCCCTTTTGACGATGCCGCCAGCAGTCCCTTCCTTTTCCTGCAGATTATGTCACTTTGATGGTCCTGGCAGCTTGCATAAGACGAAGCAGCCACCGTAAAGCACGGCTTGAATTCTTGCAATCGCTCCCATGAAGGCTTCTTGGTCCACAGCAGACAGGAAAAAATCTCCTCAGGGTCTTGTTCTCCCCTTGAGATGTCTGCATGCCTCTCACTGTCCTCGTAAACCCTGCAGCAAGAACTACGCTGAGAGGGTTTGGGCTCAGCGTGATGCTGGGGGAAAAATATAACCCCCCCCAGACTCACACATCACTGGCCAGATTTCTGGTAGAGTTCAGAGCCAGATTTCTTCTCAGCCCTCAGGTGTCATGCTGAGCTCATTCATAGAAATCTGGTACCAAGAGGAAAGACAACTCTTTGGGAAAAGTCTTGCTCGGTGTGACAGGCAAAGCACTTGCCCTCTCCCCTGCCATGTCTGGAGGCACGGGTGGGATGGCCAACGAGTTTCAGTGGGATGATGTTTGGAGGCATTTGGGCTCCCGCCAGCGGCACAGACCTCCCTGGCACTCGGACGCTCCCAACACACAGCACGTGAAAGTGGGAGAAGAGGCTCTGGACCACAGAGCACTGGGGGGGACACGGGGACCCTGGCAGCCCCCAGGCCAGCCAGCCCCTCTGGCACATGCTGGCCCATAGCTGGAGCCCACAGCCCACGGGCAGAGCTATGGCAAGGACGGCCCTGGGCTAAAGGAGACAGAACTCAAGGGGCAACAGCAGGGATGGGAATGGCAGAGCCTGCCGGGTACCCCAACACAGCCCCACACCCCACATCCCAGCTAGGGTCAGAGCTGAGGCACAGCTCATCCATCTCTGCTCTTTATTCAGCACCATCAGGACCTGTGGGCTGTTTTTTTCCAACTATTTAGCTTTAATCATCTACCTAAAACCCCAGCAAAGGAGAAGAAAATATCCCAGAACAACAGCAGTGACACATGAACTACAAGAGAAGGCCACTGTGAAGTCATCAAAGCATCACTAAAACCCTGCTCACCAGGGCACCTGCTGTCCAAGGCAAAGCACCTACAGCAGCAGCACCGAAAAAATGGGGCACAGACCCCATGGCCCAAAACTGTGGGTGGACAAAGAGCTGAAGGCTCATCCCCGTCCTCTTACTCTGATTTTTCAGGCTCCCAGACTGGGGGGCGGGAGGATACTTTACAATAAAGGTTCCAAAGAATCAATTCTCCATTCATGTGGTTTTGGTACAAAATCACAAACTGAACCAAAAGAAACCTCCTCAAACCCCTCAATTCAGAGCAGCGCCCGTGTGCTCACCCCAGCCAGAGACACACACTCACCGGGCTCTGGATGACCGTTTCTTACTGGTTTTAACCACGAAGATGCCAGAGCAGCACAGTCCTGATGGAGCGAGAACCCCCTGACCGCGGCCGCACAGCACTGATCGGGGGCGGGGAAATCTTTTTGGGGAGAATCTTTGGGGGCAAACCTTCCTGGGGGGGAATCGTTGGGAGGGAATCTTTGGGGTGACCAGCAGCTCCCGTCCGGAGCCGATGCTGATGAACACGACCCTGGAAGAGGCTCCTTCCTCAGAACA
>NW_010328850.1:0-240 GCF_000700745.2 Antrostomus carolinensis
CCCACGGCTCGCACAGCCCCGCACACCTTGCACACACACACCTTGCACACACACACCTTGCACACACACACCTTGCACACATGCTGCTGCCCGTGTTGTGGGGGTCCCCTGTGCACACACACACCCCGGGCTGTACTGCCCTGCACAGCCCACCTGGCCTCCCCTGCACACATTACACACATCCCTGCACACACGACACATGCCCTGCACACACCTCAGCCCTGCGCTGGCATCCACTGC
>NW_010328850.1:670-941 GCF_000700745.2 Antrostomus carolinensis
CATGGCCATGAAAAGAACCCCCCACCCAGTGGTTCTCCAAGGAGGCCTCCAGACCCCAGGGGTTTGCCTGCACCCTTGCCAGCCATGCACCCTGTGTGTGTGGTGTGTTGCCACACGTCCTAGGGGACACTTGGCATCACGGGGCTTGCTCAGATGTAGAGGACCCCATGCACAGTGGTGGGCTGAGCCATGCAGTGCTCCCCACCCCAGTGGCACAGCCAGGCCCTGAGCAGCAGCGTGACTGCAAGGACCTCCATGCCACAACCGCCTG
>NW_010328851.1:0-821 GCF_000700745.2 Antrostomus carolinensis
CCCAAACCACGACTGTTTCAGTCCAAACCTCAACCATTGACCCCAAACCTTGGGCATTGATTGTAAAACTTGACCATTTTTACACCAAATTTCAACAATTTGCCCCAAATCTCAACATTTGTTACAAACTTTGACCATTTTTGCTCCAACCCTCAACCATTTTCCCCAAATCTTGACTGTTTTCACCCCAAATGTCAACTGTTTGCAGCAAATCTGAATCTTTTGGACCAAATCTCCACCATTCTTGCCTTAAACCTTCACTGTTTGCCTCAGATCTCAACCGTTTGCCCCAAACCTTGGCCGTTATTGCTCCAAATCTCAACAACTATCCCTAAATCTTGACTGGTTTTGCCCCAAACCTCAACTCTTTGCAGCAAATCTCAGTTCTATGGACAAAATCTCCACCATTTTGCTCCAAATCTTGACCTTTTACCTCAAATCTCAACTGTTTGCCCTAAATCTTGACCCCTTTTTATCCCAATTCTTGTCCCTTATCCTTAAAATTCAAGGTTTGGGCAAAAATGGTCAAGCTTTTGGTCAAACCATTGAGATTTGCTGCAAACAGTTGAGATTTAGATAAAAATTAGCCAGGAATTGAGGCAAATGGTTGAGATTTGGAGCAAAAATGGTCAAGATATGGGGCCAACAGTCAAGATTTTCTGCAGATGTTCAAGGTTTGGGGACAATCTTCAGATATTCAAGGTTTGGGGATAATGGCCAAGATTTGATCCAAACAATTGAGATTTGGGGCAAACTTCAGATATTCAAGGTTTGGGGATAATGGCCAAGATTTGATCCAAACAATTGAGATTTGGGGCAAA
>NW_010328853.1:0-2614 GCF_000700745.2 Antrostomus carolinensis
CTCCAGCCAGCAAGTCAAAGTCAACTTCACTTAACTTATACTAAGGTGCAAAATATTTGCTTTTTGTTGATTTCAATACAAAATAATTCAGATGTGGTGTTTAGGCTTAAGCAAACAAAGACAAGGAAAATATACATGTGGGATGAACAGACATGAAATATCTGTGTGACTTCTGTTGCAGAGGAAGATCCCTGGGGAAGAGAAAACGCTGCTATCGAGATAGATGCCCAATATCACTAATGTCTGTGCATTAAATATCCTGACCTGCAAGTTCATTTTATTTCTGTTAATTACACTTTTAAAAAACATATCTAGTGAACATCACATTCCAATTTGTCTAGTCAAAAGCAAATATACACAGAGGCCTGAACAATATCCCACCTGGGAAATCCCTTCTCCTCTTTCCAGTAGTTAGTCTCCTGAATTTAAGCATGACCTAGGAAATGGAGCACAGGTTTTCCATGTCCTCGTGGTTCCAACCACAGCATGTGCTAAGGAATGTTCATTTCCCTGAGGCAGGGCTAAAGGAGAAAGGTTTATTTCATTCTAGGCCATCTTTTTAATTCCCCTAGTAGATGCAGTATTTACCATTTTACAGAACAGCTGCTTGGAACAAATGCAAACACAGTTTGTCCTGTGGTATCTGAGTTCTTGCACCAGAGAAACTTCATGCCTCCTTTCAATCAAAGAAGGTATTTCTCAGATGCATTATTTTCCCCAATACCAAACAGAGAGAAAACGGAAAAGCATATCAATGAAACTTTATGAAGACATGGAAGAGAAAATTATTTCTAAAAGGAAAAGAAGATGAAGAATCCTAAGTCCTACTTGAATTCCTTTTATGACTGGCCTTCACCATTAGCCTCTGATGGTGGAATGCAACACTCCTGAGCTCAGAGGAAGAGTTCCTTGAGTGTAAGCCAGCTGTCCTGAGCCCCTCTTCCCTCCAGGAATTTATCACACAGTCCCTGACCAAGCAGGTCCCTGAAGAGGTCAAAATCTGCTCTCCTGAAGTCCAGGGTGGTGAGCTTGCAGTGCGCCTTCCTCCCTGCCCTGAGGATCCTGAATTCCACCATTTCATGGTCACTGCAGCCAAGGCTGCCTGTGAGCTTCACATTCCTCACCAACGCCTTCTTGTTGGTGAGAACGAAGTCCAGCATAGCACCTCTCCTCATCAGTTCCTTGACCACTTGGAGGAGGAAGTTTTCATCCACGCATTCCAGGAACTGCCTCGATTGTTTGTGCCCTGCTGTGTTGTCACTCCAACAGATATGCGAGTGGTTGAAGTCCCCTATGAGGACCAGGGCTTGTGAACATGAGGCTGCTCCTCTCTGCCTGTAGAAGGCCTCATCTGCTGGGTCTCCCTGGTCTGGTGGCCTGTAGCAGACCCCCTCTATAACATCCCCTTTCCCTCCCTTCCCTTTAATCCTGACCCATAAGCTCTCAGTTGGCTCCTCATCCATCCCCAGGTGGAGCTCCATATACTCCAGCTAGTTGTTGACATAGAGGGTGACACCCCATCCTGGTCTCCCTTGCCTGTCCTTCCTGAAGAGCCTGTATCCTTCCATTCCAACACTCCAGTCATGGGAACCATCCCACCATGTCTCCGTGATGCCAATCAGGTCATAGCCCTGCAGGTGTGCACGCATCTCCAACTCCTCTTGTTTATTCCCCAAGCTACGTGCATTGGCATAGAGGCATTTAAGTGAAGTTGACTTTGACTTGTGAAGTTGAAGTTGACCCTGTTGCATTTGGCTCAGGGATGGGAGGGCCAGTATCTCCATTTCTTTACCTTTCCCTTTTCATTTCAGTTTCAAACAGTACTAGCCACATTATATAAGACAAAATTCTCACTGTCCCCTGCATAACATGAAAGTCCCTTATTTAGAATCAAATTTCAATCAGTCTGTTAAATACTAGTGATTTTTGTTAAAGATTTCTAATAGCATCACTAGGGCGTTAACTGGCTTTTACTACTCTGCTTATTTAGAGAATATGCCAGCTGCTAGAGGAAGTACATGTAACAGCACAAAAGATGCAGTTGTTAATTCCAGCTATTGTAAGTGGACTTGAGGGAATGTTTTTTCCAGGTGTACAGCTTTCCAGTTATTGAAACCTTGGATTTGACCATGATTTCTGCTTTACATTCCTATATCCTGTTGCTTCTTTTTTCTAAGGATCACTGGACTATATTTGTAGTGATACTTGTCTGTTCAGCAGCAGTTGGAAAAGAGACAGCAGTACAAATGAACAGCTATGTACAAGTGAGACAGAAGATGGCAGGAAATTGTATGACTGGAGGGACAGGGGTAAAAGGGTTTAATTTCCCCACATGAGAAGAAAAAATTGAGGCCAGGCAACTGGGCTCTTTAGTTATAAGACCATGACAAAATAACAGCATCCTGGCACTATAAATCAATAATGCAGCTTCATCTAAAATTCTGTACGTCTTTGGTGCGGTTATCTAGATGCAGAACAATAATATGAGAGTACAAAGACAACTCAATTATCATGAGAAAAAATCTGTTTTAAATGTTGTATCTAATAAATCAAAAGAAGCAGTGATATAGAGACATCAAATAATGAGTGTTATGTAGTTGATAAATTAGGCACT
>NW_010328853.1:2654-6207 GCF_000700745.2 Antrostomus carolinensis
ATGGAAATGCAGATGCTTAAGTTGTTTCACAGTCAGGTCTCTAGTTTATTTTACAGATTAAATACTTTCAGCTAAACGTAATTAATCAACTGTGAGCACTCATGAAATTTGTGTTCATACAGTTGTGGAGGTTTTTTATGCAGTAAATTTTTGGGCCTGTGGCCAAAATGTGTTTGTTGAAGAACCATAGAGTGGCTTTTCCTCCCTTCTGCTTCTGAAGCGTGTTTGTTGAAGAACCACAGAGTGGCTTTTCCTCCCTTCTGCTTCTGAAGGTAGTTTTTAAACAATGAATTACCAAGTTAAGAAGTAGAAACAATACATGTGATCAGTTGTAGTTAATGATGAATAAGAAGGATGTTCATTGTAATGGATACTGATTGTGTTCAATTCATGGGTAACCTGTAAACCAGAGTTTTTCCCTAAAAAAATATTTGATGGACAATGGCTAATAACTACATTCAGGAGAAATTGTGGTTGCATCAGGCACAGTTTGGAATTGAAAAAAGAGTTGACTACACACCCTAGAGTAGCTTTTTATCAACACCATTTAGTTTTTATTCATGCAGTGATACTCTTTTCTCCTGGCAGCTCCTGTGGCAGAAGGTTTAATGAAATGAATGACAGACTACATCTGTGTTTTTCAGTGTTCTATGCTGCTATGGGCTTTGAATTTAACATTTGTTTTATGACCCTTGTAATTAAGTTATTTTTCAGACTAACTTTTTTATGCTGAGATTATAACATGCAGAATTTATAGGGTATCTGTGCTCATTTTGGTCACTAGATAAAATTAGCACCAGAGTATTACAAATAGTTGAATGAGTGAACATAACCTTAGGACATAGAGCTGTGGGGGTAGGGAGAAAAGAAGTCAAAGCTTTTGTGTGGTGAACAAAGCATCGCTGTATCTGAACAAGAAAGCAGGGAGATTTTTCCCTAGGTTGTCATGCAAAAATTAACAGGCTGGCAATATAAACACCAGTAACAATTCTAAAAATAGTGCATAAACATCTGTGGTAAGAAGTCAATGTGTGAAAGGCAAGAAATATGCAAGGAAAAAAAAAATTGGGGAATCTGGGCTGTTTATGTTGCTTGTGCAACTTCAAGCTATGTGGTTGTAATAGCCAGCGAAATAAAAGTACTTCATGGTTTTAAGCACTATTCTAGCAATTTTCTCTGACCTTATCCAGGAAAATGTATTTCTCTATCTGATTGCTCCAGAATTACCGCTTTTAAGATTCAAGAAACAGAAGTGATTGCCAGGTCTTCACTGAAACCTTCTAAAGAAAGTTTCTGGTACATGGTTCATGAGCAATACTATTGAAAGCAGATATGACAGAGCTGTGTAGTCAATGTAATTGACTAAAAATTGCCGTCACTTAGTTTTGATATTTATTTTATTTTATAAAGTGGCACTGAGGAAAGGTTTTTAATACATTCAGTCTAGTTTCCCAGCCTGACGAGAGTGTCTTGTGTAACAACTGGATGAAACCTTCCCCATCCTGAACCCTTGTCCTTCAAGTGCCAGAGCACTGGTGAGCACGGTGGAATCCTTTGCTTTTTCCTATCTTGTTTAGTCACTCTCTTGGCATGAAATTAGCAGTGGAGTCCTGGAGGGTTAGCAGTCTTGCTGACTTGTATTTCTACATGCCTTCTAGGATTACCTCTGCTGAAAATAACCAGTAACCAAAAGCCACAATGTATGAGAGTTGAAAATACCTTCTTAAATCATTCTTAAAGCTTAAACTCAGATCTAACTAATCAATTTGATTTCTAATAACTATTTTCAAAATCCACAAAAGGCTAGTGGCAGAAGATCTAGGCAAAGGCAGGCTGAAGTTCATCTTCCCTGAACATCATCACTTCCCAGCTCCTGCTCCCGACGTTTTGCTTTGTGTCAGTTTTGCTGTACTGAGGAGAACAGGGAAGATCTTTCTCTTGAGATTTGTGGCAGAGGTTTTTGCTTAATTAACTGGCAGAGAGGCTGCCTGAGAGTGACAGACAGTGCCTCCTTCAGTCCCTAGTGGGTGGTGTTAATTTCCTGCAAAATACAGGGGAACATATTCCCATCAGTATGTCCTTGCAACTCCCTGATGCTAATGAGAGCTGGGTACTCGTATCAAAGGGGAAATTGGTATCTGTGTGCCAGGGCTGTGTCCTGAATCAATGATCGGTGGAATTGCATCGTTTCACTGGGGTTTTTTTGATGCATCGTGTCTTTCAGCAACTTCATTGTTTTTTCTCCTGTTGCTATAGCTATCCTAAGCCAGGTTTTCCTAAGAAAACCACAGAATAATCTGGTATAGGCTTTGTCAGTATGCCACATAAAATACTCTAAAGCTGGGATTTCTTGGAAAATAGCAGAGGGAATTTTGGCAAGTCACACTGGTTCTTTTGGACTTGCTCAAAAATAGCGGTGAATTTTTTTCACGTGGACAACTGTTTGTTTGAAAGCTTCCTTTCGTACAAAATGAAAGTGATTCAGCCCCCTAATCCATCACTGGAAATCTCTGCTACCATCCAAGACACTTAAAGGAATCACATTTACAGTTCTAATTGATAGCTACTGTTTTGACAGGCAAACAGATTTCTCCTCCCAGTGGCTTCATGCAATTGGCCTCTAGCAGACCCTTACCATTAGCACAATTCTACTGAAAAGAATATACAAGCTAATAATAAATCTGTAGGGAAGGATGTTAACCACAAACTACTGTGTCTAATTAGTAATGTACAATAGCCAAGGCCAGGGAGTGAAGGTATTATTTATCAGTGACAGTTTAAAAATGCAAAACCATCTATTATTTATTATGTTGAAACACATCTTTCAAAATACAGTATATATAACTCCGCTTTTATTTTGGCATTATTTTGAATGTTACTGCCTTGTAAAAATGTCAACTATAGTAGAGGCATAGAGGTGCAATTTGTGATGCTTCAACCTTAGAAGTTCATTGTGGAACCTAAAAACAAGTCGTCTTGGTCCTTCTCTTTGCCTTTGCAACTTTCCTTTCCTATTCAAGAACCATCTCTCTCCCTCTTATAAGTCTCCCTTCGAAAGAGTCTCTTCACTGTGTTTCAGAGGTCAGAGCTCAAATACAGGCTAACACATCCAGCAGAGAAAGAGTGGAGACTATTTTTGGTAGCTCAGCTACTGTAGAGATCTCTGCATGTCTCTACTGCATATTGCTGTGCAGTGTCTTGGAGGGAAAATTGCTGATTCCCAAGACACATTTATTTGTGTATTCTCCAGCAGAAAACTCCAGGAAGAGGTATTTCTGTAGCAGTGCAGTAGAGCATATGAAAGGAGTCTGAAGCAAAGAAGAAGGGAGAGCAAGAGTGTTAGGAGAGAAAGAGGAAATAAATGAGGAGAGAACTTAAAGGAGGCAGGGGGGAAACAGTCAAGAGGAAAAAGCACAAAAGCACCCTAGCAAACTGGTGGGAAAATAAGGCAGGTAGTTATGCAGTGATAATGTAATCAGCTCCGAGATGATCAGTAGAGAAAGAGAATAGGACCAATAGGAATTGTTGCATCTGGGCAGGAACAACCCCAGGT
>NW_010328854.1:0-571 GCF_000700745.2 Antrostomus carolinensis
TTTGGGAATCGGTCGCAGTCGGGATTTATGTATTTATTTGTTTGTTGCACTTAAAACTGAACGGTGGAAAGGGGTGGGGGTGGGAAGGGGGAATTACCGGTTTCCTAAACGCCTTTGCTGTGCACGCTGAGTTATTTGTTTAAGCCTAACACAACACAAACGAGACATAAACACACACGCACATTTTTTAAAAAAGGGCTCCAGATGTGCCCTTTTAAAAAAAGACTCTAAGTAAGGGAAAGGGAAGAAAAAAAGGGAGGGGGAACAAGACATCTGGACAGCAGCAGCAGAATCTGAACAAAAGTGAGTGCTGCTCACTCGCCTTACCTGTGAAGTGGTGCTGTAGGGGTATCCGAACTGAGAGAAGGACATAGTTGCTCCTTATTTTTGGACCATAGGCAATATTTTCCCCCCAAGATCGATTGTAACTAAACCCTGCTTCAAGATGCACCTTCTCACACACACATTTCCACGTATGGCTTTTTTTTTTTTTTTTCTTTCTCAATTATAGATGATTGCACTTAAGAAAAGCAGCCAGACATCTGAGGCGGGGGGGAGTTGGTGCCTGGAT
>NW_010328855.1:0-203 GCF_000700745.2 Antrostomus carolinensis
CACATTGGGCCGGTGTCCCCGCATTCCTGATGGGATGGGATTGGGGAATGGGGCTGAGATGGGATGGGATTGGGATTGGGAATGGGATGGGATGGGGATGGGATGGTATGGAGATGGGATGGGATGGGATTGGGGATGGGATGGAATGAGGATGCGATGGGGATTGGATGGGATTAGGGATGGGATTGGGGATGGGATTGGAT
>NW_010328856.1:0-255 GCF_000700745.2 Antrostomus carolinensis
TGGTGGGTGAATAGGGGGTTTGGGGAAAAAAAAGGGGGTTTGGGGGGAGAAAGGGGGTTTTGAGGGTAAGGTTTTGGGGATAAAATAGGGGGGTTTGGGAAAAAAAATGGGTTTTGGGGTGTTTTGGATGTTTTTGAGGTGTTTTTGGGGTTATTTGGGATGTTTTTGGGGTGTTTTGGGGGGTTATTTTGGGTGTTCTGGATGTTTTGGGGGTTATTTGGGGTGGTTTTGGGGTGTTTTTGGGTTTATTTGGGT
>NW_010328856.1:291-566 GCF_000700745.2 Antrostomus carolinensis
ATTTGGGTTTATTTGGGGTGTTTTGGGTTTATCTGGGGTGTTTTTGGGGTGTTTTGGGGGTGTTTTGGGTTTATTTGGAGTGTTTTGGGGTGGTTTTGGGGTGTTTTTGGGTTTATTTGGGTGTTTTTGGGGTGTTTTTGGGGTTATTTTTGGTGGTTTGGGGGTGTTTTTGGGGTGTTTTGGGTTTATTTGGGGTTATCTGGGGTGTTTTTGGGGTGTTTTGGGGTTTATTTGAGTGTTTTTGGGGTGGTTTTGGGGTTATTTTGGGTGTTTTG
>NW_010328857.1:0-2898 GCF_000700745.2 Antrostomus carolinensis
GATGACTGTAGGACCTGCTGTGGGGGGCTATAAGACCTGCCAAGGAGGATACGATGTCCCATCCCACCACCCCTAGTTCCCCCCACCACTCTTAGAGCGTAACTGGGGCCCCTCAGGTGGGTGAAGGTCTGACACAGGCTTTGGGGACCCTTCAAGCAGTCACTGAGCAGTGACTGTCAATGCAAGTGTGTCCCCAGGGTCCCTCGAGGCTGCTAAGGTGAGTGAAGGCTGGGGGTGCTGCTGGGGTGGTCCCCCTGGAGTGTGCCCGGCAGGTGCTGCACCCCAGCCCGTGCCCGATGCTGTACGGCGATGCTGCCAGACCCCTGCTCGCAGGAGTAGCTGCTCCTAGGAGCAAGTCTCACTTGGGTTACTTGTGGGCTCACACCTTTGCCAGGTGGCGTGGGCTGAGCGCGAGTTCGGATGGGAACTGGGATTCAGCACTGGGCTCCAGCATGGGACTTGGGCTTGACTGGGGGGGCTTCACTGATAGAGCAGGTCCTGTGGGGTTGGCAGCTGCCTGCCATGGGAGACCCTTTCCTCATCCTCACCTCTGCCCAAAGGTGCCAGGTTTGGGGTGGAAACATGAAGCTGGTGGTGTCTGTGCCCGCGATGGGAGCGGGGAGGTGTCGGAACTGGGTTGCGCTTAAACCGCTCTACGTGTGTATGCATGTCCTCTGAAGGCACAAGCTTCCCGTGTGCCTGGAGTGCCATTAAAAATGTATTAATAGCCAAGTGTAATTAAATACAAGAAGCTGCAGGAAAATACATATGAAAGGGCAGATGGCAATAGGCAGGAAGCTCAAGAGTTGGGAGTTCCTCAGAGTGCGTAGTTGCAGGGGCAGGAAATATCTTGAGCTCTGTGCAACACCAAGCACAGACCTTGATGGTGAAGGTTACTTGGGAAAGATCCCAGCTCTCTGGTATCCAGGCTCTCTCCAGGCATCGGAGGGGGTCAGTGTTCAACAGCAGCTTGTGTGTGCGTGCGTGTGTTTTTAATTTAAAAAAAAGAAAGAAAAAGAAAAAAAAAAACCCTTAGGAGTTGAGAGGGAAAAGCCTCCAGTTGCATTTCCCTCAGCTGCTCTTGAGCTGTTTGGGAGGGGATTGGAGGGGTGTGCTGGTCCTCAGCTGGTTCCTATTAGCGTTCCCCTTCGCTTTCCTCCGCTCACTGGAGCGGTGCCCGGTTCACACCACCTCGTTGCACCGTGTCAGTGCACAGCTGCTTGCAGGGGCTGTACCAGGCTGTGCTGGTGACACGGGGGAAAAAAATCTCCTGGTGCTTGGGATAGGGTGTGGAAGATGGGGAGGAAGAGTCTGGGTACTCGTCCTCCCCTACCTGTCCTCTTCTTGCTGGGGTCTTCAGCCCTCTGTGCCTGCTTTCCAAGGCTCCCGCTCCTCATCCTTTAAGCTCAATCCCTGGGCAGAAGCATCTCCGTACCGAGGAGGCACAGGCAGTATTGGTGAGTCAGCTGGCCATGCTATCAGGGAAGCACGCACTCCTCCATCCCTCATCCAGCGATAAGAAGAGCAGCAGTGACGTGGAGCCAAGCCCTTGCAAGGACTCTGATGGCGTTGGACTGTTTTAGCCTGATTTTGCCAACAAGGTGCCTTGCTGCAGCCCACCCCTGGGGTACCAGCTGCCTCTTAGGCTGGGGAACAGCATTGGGGGTGCCAAGGGGGTCTCACAGCAGGCACAGCACCGGGGTATCAGATGGAGCTGCTTCACCTCAGCATCTTTGTGTGGGGTTTGGGTCTTGCTTTGCATTTAATTACCACAAGGTCCTTGGTGTGGAGTTGCACTTGCTTTCCTCCCCTCCCTGCTATCACACAGCCACAGCAGGGAAGGATTTGGGCTGGGAGCAGCGCTGTGCCCTGCTGACTGCACTTTGGATCCACAAGGAATAGCACCAGGCATCTGCCAAGCAGCCGAGCTCATTCCTTGGGAGCTGGAGGAGCTGCTGCCTCCAAACCAGGCGAGCCCCTGCGTGCCTGAGCGCAGGTTGCTGACGAACCACGTGTGAGTCTCCAAAGTTAGTGGCCTGGAATTCAAGGGGGATAAGGCTCAGTAATCCTGTTAAACCCGCTGGAAAGGGCTGATCGGGCTGTCGAGCAGCAAAACAAAGCAGCACCAGGACTTTGCAGGCAAGGCAGCGCTGAGCATCTCGACACGGAGCTGCTCCCCTGCGGCTGGTGTGCGTGTGGTGATGGAGAGACCAGCCCCGGGTGCAACACCTCCTGCGTGGATGGGCTGTGACACCTTTTGCTTGATGAATTCCTGGCCTCTGGGACCTGGCAGGATGATGAGAGGAGAGAGTTGAGCATGGCACCGTGTTGGAAACACAGATTATCTACCCTGGGAAAAGCAGCTTGGTTGCTTGAGGAGCTTCAGCCTGTCCCAGCTGTAGCCAAGTGGCAGCAGCCTGATGGGATGTGGTGGCCAGCTCGCTGCTTGCCATGCTTGCCCTAAGCCCAACACCAGCCAGCTGTGTAATGGGGGGTGTTAGCGCTGTCTAACTTCGGGTATCTCATTCCAGTGCTTTGGGTTTCCCTCAGGAAGCTGCATGGGAAGCCCTATATATAGGCACCCTATATAGGAGTGTGAGTTGCTGAGTGGGATGTCTAAAATTAGCTGTCCCACCCCCGAGCACCGCTGCTGCTGTAGCACACACCCTCACCCCCCTTCTCCACCAGCATCACACCTGCTCCAGCTCCCCAAACCCAGAATAAAGGGGTGCTGGGCTTGGCCCAGCAGGGATGTACAATCACTCTCATGGGGAGCAGCAGCATCCCGGCCTGCTTGGTGCTGAGCACCCTGCCTGCATGGGGCTGAGCATCCTGCATGTGTAGGGGACAGTGAGGCAGGGGTCTCCCATGGGTCAATGGAGACCCAAACCCCTCGGT
>NW_010328857.1:2929-3254 GCF_000700745.2 Antrostomus carolinensis
GGGACCTGAGATTGGGTGGCGGCAGCGGCAGCCCCTGCATGTGCACGGGCAGGTGGCCAAGCTGGGGTGACAGGAGAACAAAACTCTCTTTCCATCTGTGAGGAGCCATCAGAGCAATGACACGAGACGTCCCCAGCAGAGACGTCCCTGCCTATCAGCGACCCAGCCCTGCGGGGAGGGTCAGGAGGAGGAGATGGGGTGGTGGTGTTTGCTCCGTGTTGTTTGCTGATTTGTTTGTTTGGGGTTTTTTTTTCCTCTTTCATTTTAAGCCAAAATATTTACACTGATTTTTTTTTTTTTGGGGGGGGGGGGGGGGACAACCGTC
>NW_010328857.1:3408-9679 GCF_000700745.2 Antrostomus carolinensis
CTTGCAACCTCGTCCCCCCTGCCACAGGAGCTTTCCTGGCTGGTGCTTTGTCCTTTCCTTTGCCCGTTGCCTGTTACTGCCTTTGCCATGTTGCTTTCTCCCTGGGGTCTGCTGTTGGAAGGGGCTTTTCCCCCATGCTGGTTGGCCCATCAGGGATGTACAAGCATCTGCTCTGCCATCCCTCTCCCCCTCCAGCTCTTCACTGATGGCATCACCAACAAGCTTGTGGCCTGTTACACGGATGAGGGCATGGCAGACGCGGTCCTGGTCCGTGTCTACGGCAGGAAGACGGAGCTGTTCGTGGATCGGGAGACGGAGCTGAGGAATTTCCAGGTGCTGCGTGCCCACGGCTGTGCCCCTGACCTCTACTGTGCCTTCCAGAACGGGCTCTGCTACCAGTTCCTACCCGGCATCGCACTGGGGCCTGACCACGTGCGGGACCCCCACATCTTCAGGTGTGCAGGTCCAGGGAGGAAATGTGGGATGGGGAAACCAGGAAAGGGTTTGCTCTGTGTTTCCAGCTCTCCCCCTTGCTGCTTTTCCTCCAGACTGGTGCTTGGGCATTGCACAAACCTGGTGCTGGGGAATAAATGGGCCAAACTGCAGTTGGGTTTGTCACCGTGTTTTTAAAGCATCAGCTTTGGGTGAATTGCATGAGAACCACAACTGTTGTCTGAGCTTCCCCTGGAAAGGTGAATGCTGCTTTTGACCCAGATAAAGGTCTTGAAATGCTGCAGGGGCTCGCAGGTGAAGTGGAAGGGAGTTTTAAACATGCATTTTTAAACACAGCTTTTGGGAACCTCTCTGGAGATACCTCAAGGCTGGTTTTGAGGAGCACTCAATGCTGCTGCACGTCCACCTCTCACCCGCATGTCCCTGTTTCCTTCCAGGCTGGTGGCACAGGAGATGGCCCGGGTACATGCCATCCATGCCAACGGGAGCCTCCCCAAGCCCATCCTCTGGCAGAAGCTGCACAAATACCTCACCCTCGTGAAGACGGATCTCAGCCCAAAGGTATCCAACCCCAGGTAAAGGCAGAGGGATCCCAAAGAGCCAGGCTCTGCCTTGGGCATCCGCTGCCCACCCATCTCAGCCATACGGGACTGGGGGAAGAGCCCTGGTTCCCAGGTAAAGCCTCTGTGGGACTCAGGGGATGGTGAGTGGGGCTGGGGATGGTGTTGGGGTTGGATCTGGCCACTTCTGGATCATGATCCCTCCTTGACCAATCTCCTGGCCAAGCCCCCAAGAGCAGATGGGATGGAGATATCTCCATCCACCCTTCAGCATCTTTCCTCCTGCCAGTCTGGGAGCTGTGTTAGAGCAGAGACAGCTCTGGTTTGTGTCTGTACAGCACCCAGAGACTCCCACCTGCTGTAATAATCCACCTCTTCCTCCTCCCTGCAAATCCAGCCTGCATTCTAAGCCCTCCTTAGAATAAACTGAAGCTCAAGCCCTTCTTACGTTGGGGATCTGAGCAGCTGATCTGTTCAGCTAACGTTGGTGGAGGGGATGCTAGAAACCCAGTCTAAATTAAAGCAGCCAGTCCCCACTTCAAACCAGTTCATCCCATTTCTGGGAGCTTGGGTTCAGACCAGGTGAGTGCCGGGGTGTCTGGGAAGGGTGCGGGCAGCCCCAAGAGGTGGTGGAGGTGAATGAACCCCAAGGCGAGCGAATAATTAACCTGTTCCCTGAGCAGCCGTGGCAGGACACGGGGCTTTTCTAAGCACTCTCCCTGCTGCAGGCAGACTTTACCCAAGCCTGAGCCTTCAGTGCAGCCAATTAGGTAATAATTAACTGATTTTCTTCTTGGAAATGAAACTTCTGAGGTTACTGAGAGGGTACGTGCCCTGGCAGAGCCCAAAAAATTCCTGTTGCCCGGGGGTTAGTTGGGTGATTTGGGAGGGAATGCTGAGGGCTCAGTGGCTGGCTGGGTGAATTTGCAGGATGGATACGGGTGTTAGTGGGGAGAAGGGAAGGGCTGAGGTGGCACTGTGGCATCTGCCAGGTGCCCTGGGTACCACACAGCACACTGGAGGGTGTCCCAGACAAACCTGACCTCCCCATCAAAAATAACCTCGTTAGCTTTGTGTCACTGATGAATTCATTTGTAAAATCCACGGAGGGAAGTGAGGGGCAACACTGCTCCTCTGTCCCCATGGGAATTTCCTGGTGAGCAGAAATGATTCCACCCCATCCCCTTCCCCAGCCTCCAGCAGGACATGCCCAGCCTGGAGATGCTTGAACACGAGCTGGCCTGGATGAAGGAAACGCTCTCCCAGCTGGGATCCCCTGTCGTGCTTTGTCACAACGACCTGCTCTGCAAGAACATCATCTACGACAGGACACGAGGTTCGTGGCAGCAGCTTCACATGCTTGGTGGAGGGGTCTGTCCCTCACCTACCTCCCCAGGGGCTGGTGACTCCATCTCCAGCCCCTCTCCCATCCCCTTCCTTTGCCTCTGCAGAGCATGTTCGCTTCATCGACTATGAGTACACCGGCTACAACTACCAGGCTTTCGACATTGGAAACCACTTTAATGAGTTTGCAGGTGAGTTGGGCTCCTCTCTGTGGCACCAAAGGACCCTCCACCATTGCAGGGGCTTCCCTGAGGTCTCCCAGTCCCTGGGGATGGAGGAGGTTGTTGGATCCCCAGTTCCATGGTGGGAAATGGAGCAGCTCCTCCTTGAGTTGCTCGGGGTTAGAGCGATGTCTCTGCCTGGCTGCTGCTGGGGGGCAATGCCTCATAACCATGCAAGGGCTGGGTGTGTGCCCTAAATTAGTGGGTTGAACCCCTGCCTGGAGCTGCAGGGGTTCTGCTCACCCATGGTCATGTCACTTTGCCCTGGAGCAACCCTCCCTTTCACCTTTCTGCCCCTTGGGCATCGCTGACCCCAGCTCTCCTCGCAGGCGTGAAGGAGGTGGATTATCGCCTCTACCCCAGCAAGGAGACCCAGCTGCAGTGGCTGCATTCCTACCTGCTGGCCTACAAGCAGCTCACCCAAGGGGACCCAGGAGACACCAGGGTGTCCGAGGAGGAGCTGGAGACTCTTTACGTGCAAGTGAACAAGTTTTCCTTGGTGAGTGATGGAGGTGGGATGGGTTTTCCTCTGCTCTCAGGTGAGCATGTGGCAGCTTGGCTGGTGAGGACAGGGGTGCAGGTACCTTGGGGGGAGTTTGAGGGTATCTGGGGTGACTGGCTGCCCCAAAGAGCCTGGCTGCACCTCAGAGGCACTGAACCCCTGGGCAAGGTCAAAGATAGTGCTGGCTGCCCACCATCCCACTGATAACATGCCAAGGGACAGCGTGTCTCTGATAGCTGTGGCCTTGGGCATCGCATCAGAGGCCAGGCACAGCCAAGCACGTGGAAATCCTCTTTGGTAAATGCCATGGGCTGGTGGAGCCAATTTACTGGAAATTTAGGGCAAAATCTTGACTGGTTTCCTGGCTGGAGTTGCCAGGAGGGACACACTGGCTGCAAGCACAGAGGTTGGTACCCTGAGCATGTTGTGTGGCTGTTCAGCATCCTTCCCGCTGGCATCCCTCACCCAGCCTCCAGAGAACATAAAGACACACGTGTGGGACAGCCCCAGCTGGCTGCCACCCCGTGTCCTGTCGTCACAGCCATGGAACTTCTGGGACCTGGCCAGGAGAGGCACGAGTGACTTGTCCCATGGGCAGAAGCATTCTGTGCCTGTTTCTTATCCTTGCTCTGTCTGTTGCAGGCATCCCATTTCCTCTGGGCATGCTGGGGCCTGATCCAGGATAAATACTCTACCATAGACTTTAACTTCTTAAGGTGAGTCTGTCAGGGCTGGGGGGCATTTGCTCTTGGCTCAGTTCAGTGTTAAATGACTGGAGCAAGAGGGATCCCACTGATAGAATCATAGAATAAATTCATTTTGGTTGGAAAAGACCTTTAAGATCATCAAGTCCAACAATAAACCCAACACTGCTGAGTCCACCACTAACCCATGTCCCTCAGCACCACATCTACGTGGCTTTTAAATCCCACCAGGGATGGGGACTCCACCACAGCCCTGGGCAACCCCTTCCAATGCCTGAGAACTATTTTGGTGAAGAAATTCTTCCTCACATCCAATCTCAACTGCCCTTGGTGCAATTTGAGGCTCTTTAATCTCTTTCTGTCACTTGTTACTTGGGAGGAGAGACTGATACCTCACTA
Source organism: Antrostomus carolinensis (assembly GCF_000700745.2). Lineage (NCBI taxonomy): Eukaryota > Metazoa > Chordata > Aves > Caprimulgiformes > Caprimulgidae > Antrostomus > Antrostomus carolinensis. Next base: position 7,592 of record NW_010328857.1, read on the forward strand.
GTAGAATCATAGAATTATTCTACTATTCCCTCCATGCTGGAGCGATCCTCTGAGGCCAGGGGACATGGGGCTGGGGCACAAGTGTCTCATATCTGTCCCTCTGTCCTCTCTCAGCAGATATGCAAAGCTAAGGTTTAAACAGTACTTCAAGATGAAGCCGGTGGTCACAGCCCTGCAGATCTCTAAATAGCATCTCCAGCCCATGAGACCCTGAATTATTTTGTCCTTGCTGTGTCCACAGCCCTCGCATCCCCCTCGCCCCTTCCCTGCCCCAGCCAGGGGGTGAGGGCAGGTCCTGATGGTGGGAAGGGGGAGAGGAGATCTGTCCCAGCCACCGATTAAAGGAGACCCTGGACATACCTCAAACTGGACCATGAGATGCGAGAGAAGACCACGGCCTCAGTGAGGCCCCTGCCTACATGAGGAAGCCTCACCATCGCCTTAACGCCGAACCCCAGCTCGGCCCCAGTGCCCAGCAGGTCTGAGCTTTGCTGGCACCGCTGCTGCTTGGCCTGGCACCCACCTTACTCCCTCTGTGCTGTCCCCAAGGGGGAAAACGGGTCCCTCCATCTGCTGAGGAGCCCCCAGAGCTACCCAGTCGCTTTAGCTGCCCAATGTGCACCCTGTGCCTGTCCCCTTTGCTGCTCCTTCCATCCCCTCTTCCCTTGCCTGCTCAGCACCACTGGGCTCCCAGCACCTTGCTGGGGTCAGGATTGATCCGGGGCTTGGGGCTGTCTCTGAGCATGGGACCCTTTTCCATGAGAGGTGGGTGCTGCTGCGCTCAGGCTCAGATGGTGCAAAGCAGCAAGGGGAGGTGATGGCCGTGAGCAAGGTGGGCTTGGGACCAGTGGGCTTTTACTGGCAGATGCTGGGTGAAATCAGCACACGGCTGGATCTGCTTTTTCCCCAAACGCCCATTAGCTCCATGCTCCCATCCTGGCTTTCCTCATAGCATCCTGTGCTGCTGGCGCAAGGGGCTGCCAGCTCTGCCTTCCCGAGTCAGGGGGGGTCAGTCCTGCCCTGCACATGGGCCCCATCCCCGTGCTCCCCTCTTGGCTGTATCCCCACATAGGAACCCCTGGCAGGAGGTTGAACAAAGCTGACCTGCTCCATGAGCTGGGCACAGCCTCAGCCCCTGGCAGCACTCGACTGCAGGCTCCATGAGAGTGACCTGGTCCTGCTGAGCACTGCCCAGCTCATGACACTGGTTGTGCATCAGCTAGGAGGTGGAATCAGACCCCTCTGTCCCTGGCAAGTAGTACAGGGACAAGGTAGAGGGACCTGCCCCAGCAAGAACCAGGACTGTTGTTGCATCTGTTGTTTGTTTTGGTGCAAAATAAAAGCTGCTGGTAGCTGGAAATGGGGGACAGCAGATCTGTGGGTACTGGGGCAGGACTTGTGCTGGGAGCAGGGACACCATCTCTTGGTGTCTTGGCTTGGCCCTTCTCCTGGAGCTGGAGATGTCCCCTCACAGGGTGTTGATGTCCCCCTGTGCTCCTGACATCCCTTGGGGTGCTGCAGGGGAGCAGCGGTTGTGCAGCACATGAGGGTATTTGGATGCAGCAGCTGCTGGGGATTGTCCTTGTCCCATTCTCTGGGCTTTAAAACAGCCTCCTGCACATCTTCATCATGGGCTCTTCATGGACCTGCTGGGCTCCAGCTCTGGCAAGGGTGGGTTGAAGCACTTGGCTGCAGGGGGTGCTGGGTGGAGGAGGCTGAACCCTAAATCTGCTGCCATGGGGGGCAAGACCTTGAGAAAATATGAGTGAGAGGTGGGGAGGAGAGGGGAGCAGCCTGGGATCCACCACAGGTAGACAGGGCATGAGAAAGAGCTGAGAAACAGCACAGGTGAAAACATGGCAGGGAGCAAAAACCCTTAGGATGGGGCTGTGCTGGAAGAGGGATGGGAGAGTGGGGGGGGAAAGAAGCACCCCAAACTCTGCCCTGACTACTGAGGGTGACAGGTCCCCATCCAGCCCTCTGCTCTCCCCAACCCCAAGCTGGTAAAGTCCAGACCCAGATCACTGCTCCAAAAAGTCATCTTTATTGTGCCAAGGGGTGGGGAGGGGGGACAATTGTAAACAAGTA
>NW_010328857.1:9750-9981 GCF_000700745.2 Antrostomus carolinensis
TCGTCGTCTTATTAACAAAATAAAGCTCTATCTATATTTACAGTCTTTAAAAAAAAAAATAATAATAGAAGAGAGAGAGGAAGAGCCGTATCTTGGTGGGGCACTTCTGCTTCCAGCCCCCTCTGCAGCACAGCCTGTCCCACCCTGGGAGCCAGCACCCCTTCCCCAGGGACCCCAGTCCCAACCAGAGCAGCACAGGGATGGGGAAGGGGAATAAATAAAGCACTGACG
>NW_010328858.1:0-594 GCF_000700745.2 Antrostomus carolinensis
CCCAGCCCGTGCGCTCAGTTGGGCTTAGGTACCCACGTGGCCTCTGGCCACCCATGCCCCAAGGCTGTCCCCAGGTGTCCCCCGTAGGTGTCCCCCAGGACTCACCGGGGGCGGGAGGCAGCAGAGCGGGTAGTGCTGTCCACTGAACATCACTGAGCATGCTGGGAGCTGCTGGGTGCTGCACCCAGGGATGTGCTGGCTGGCGTGGATGGGGAAGCCTTGTGTCGTGACGGTGGTAACCGTGTAGGAGAGAGGGACAGGTCCCTGGTGCACCTGGGGACAAGGCACCGAGAGCACAGTCAATGCACAGCCCCGGCTGAGCCGTCCCCATCCTGGCAGGGTGGCAGCAGGGCACTGAGCACCTGACACTGGGACACAACTGCCTGGCACCTCCACCCTGGTGGGGTGGCCAGGAGGGCCGAGTGCAGGCTGGGTTCGAGTGGGGTTTGGACCCCTCTTTGCTCCCCACAGACAGTCTGGCACAGCCTCCAACCCAGCACCACCACCATGGATGATGTTTGGCAGTTGTGACATGAACAACCCTATGAGGGGACTGTCCCCAGCCCTGGGGAGCAGCGACAACCCTGGGCACAA
>NW_010328858.1:687-997 GCF_000700745.2 Antrostomus carolinensis
CCCAGGGCTGGCTGCTGCCAGCAAGTGACAGGCCAGAGGGGAGCCAGGGACAAGTCTGGGGACCACTGGGGCTTACCCCTTAGGACTGGGAGCTTCAGCACCTACCTGGTCATGCAGATCCACCATGAATGGGTTCTGGTGGGGAGGGTGAGCGGCCGGGTGAAGCATTCGTGGCGGCGTGCTGGGGAGAGCGTAGGCGCGGGGCTCATCTACAGGGACGCGCGGCTGCTGGGGGAAGGCAGGGTGCAGCTGGGGCTCATCCTGGCCCAGCAGGGTTGCCAGAGGTCGGTCGCGTCGTCCCCACTGACGC
>NW_010328859.1:0-209 GCF_000700745.2 Antrostomus carolinensis
TCCCTCCCTCCTTCTCTCTCCCAGTACCGGGTCGTGGAGAGGATGCGCTCGCTGGGGATGACCACGGTGCTGCCAGCCTTCGCGGGCCACGTGCCCCAGGGGCTGCTTCGGTAGGTGACACCCCACGTGTCACAGACCCTGGGGCAGTGATGTCAACGGCTGCCGCTCCCTCCCTGGTGTCCCGGCCCTGGGCGCTTCCCGGGATCCCA
>NW_010328859.1:367-620 GCF_000700745.2 Antrostomus carolinensis
TGTCAATGCCCCTCGCCTTGGGGGCTGGAGCCACTTCGACTGCACCTACTCGTGTACCTACCTGCTGGACCCCGAGGACCCCATGTTCCAGGTGATCGGGACCATCTTCCTGAAGGAGCTGATCAAGGATTTTGGCACAGACCACATCTATAGCGCCGACACCTTCAATGAGATGACCCCGCTCTCCTCTGACCCTGCCTATCTCTCGAGGGTCAGCAACGCCGTCTTCCGGTCGATGACGGGAGGTGGGTCA